>NW_027859945.1:0-256 GCF_054177405.1 Leptonychotes weddellii
AGTGAGCTCTCCAGGCCACACTGTCTCCGTTTCTGTCCATGCTGCTATAAACTGCACCAGCCTGGGTTGTGCGCCCCTCCGCAGCGCCCCCAGTCCTGCCTCCAGGTCAGGGCACGTCTCTGCCCTTTGTGCTTCTAAAACCGCCAGCCACTCCCAGTTCGCGCATGCGCGACCCTGCCGCTCCGGGTTTCTGTCTGGGGGCTGCAGTTCACACGTGCGACCCCGCTGCTCCAGGTTTCCACCTCAGGGGTTGCCC
>NW_027859946.1:0-256 GCF_054177405.1 Leptonychotes weddellii
AGTCCGTAGTCTCTCATAGTTCGTCTCCCCCCTCCGATTTCCCCCCCTTCATTTTTCTCATCCTACTATCTTCTTCTTCTTCTTCTTCTTCTTCTTTAAACATAAAATGTATTATTTGTTTCAGAGGTACAGGTCTGTGATTCATCAGTCTTACGCAATTCACAGCGCTATGAATTTCTATTTTTCAGCGATTGCCCCAAAATATTACTTATCTTGGTTGATTGCATGTTTTGGCCCTCTCCCCACCCCGAGTCCC
>NW_027859947.1:0-256 GCF_054177405.1 Leptonychotes weddellii
AAAACTTCAGCAATCTGTTTTTCCGGTCTCTAAGTCACACGGGGTGGTAATGCCCATGCTGTCTTCCTCAGTAGGAGGGCTCACAGACAACAGGCACAAGCTCCTACAAGAACTCCATGTCTGTACGGGGCAGGGGCTCAGTCGTCAAGCATCTGCCTTCGGCTCAGGTCATGATCCCGGGGTCCTGAGATCGAGCCCCGCATCCGGCTCCCTGCTCCGCGGGAAGCCTGCTTCTCCCTCTCCCACTCCCCCTGCT
>NW_027859948.1:0-256 GCF_054177405.1 Leptonychotes weddellii
AGCAGCCTAAATCATGGGGTTGGGCTCTGGATCGGATCACCAGGCCAGCACCCCCCACCCCCCCCACCACAGGACACTGGGAAAGTATCTTGGGACCCAAGGATAGGCATGTGGTGCTCTGTGACAGCAGGTTAGAGACAGCCCTGTGATTCATAGCAGCAAATGCTGGGGAAATAAATATCACACTGCCCTAGCCCTTCCCACGTCAGCCTCTAATATCCTTTCCGCGGAAAGAGGCCTTATTATTCAGTGCCTG
>NW_027859949.1:0-256 GCF_054177405.1 Leptonychotes weddellii
GAAACCAATTTTACCATATGTGTTAACTAACTAGAATTTAAAGAAACACTTGAAATCAAAAAAAAAAATGAGGGGGGATGTTACGGACTATAATCTCAACAGGATTCTGGCTCCTAAGATGGAGTTCTAGAGGAACTGGGATTCTCTGTCCTTCATGCTGAAGGAACAAAGTATCTCTTTCCGTTGGAAAGAAGCAGACTGACAATGAACAGAAATGGAGGGTTTAAGTAAGTCTCCATGTTAGCTGAATGATTGC
>NW_027859950.1:0-256 GCF_054177405.1 Leptonychotes weddellii
CTGCCAAATAAATAAATAAAATCTTTAAAAATATTTTATTTGGAAGTAATCTCTACACCAACGTGGGGCTGGAACTCACGACCCTGAGATCAGAGTCATATATGCTCCACCACCGACTGAGCCAGCCAGGCACCCCGGTTGTAACCACTTTAAAAGATTTTAATGGTTGGTTGTGCCTGAAAGTGGTTTAGCACAAGCCCGGGGAATCAAGTAAATGCTTGGTGGAATGAGGAGATTTCCAGAAATCTTAACCAGA
>NW_027859951.1:0-256 GCF_054177405.1 Leptonychotes weddellii
CTCTTTCTTTCTGAGCTTGTAATACTCATTTATTCTTATGCTTCTAAGTCTGCAGGCCCACTGCAGTTCATTTGATTTA
Organism: Leptonychotes weddellii; assembly: GCF_054177405.1. NCBI lineage: Eukaryota > Metazoa > Chordata > Mammalia > Carnivora > Phocidae > Leptonychotes > Leptonychotes weddellii. Next base: position 80 of record NW_027859951.1, read on the forward strand.
GGTTTAGCTCTGCTGGATGGCTCTGATTCAAGCTGCAGGTCAGCCAGGCTTAGTTTAAGCCTGTGGGTTAGGTTTGTGTCTGCTCCATGTGTGATCCTGGCACCCAGACGAAGAGGTAGTGGTTACCCAGGAAATGGTCTCCTAATAGTGGATCACAAAAGACAAGACAAACAGTGC
>NW_027859952.1:0-256 GCF_054177405.1 Leptonychotes weddellii
TTTTCTGCTTTGTTGAAGATGAGTTGACCATAGAGTTGAGGGTCCATTTCTGGGCTCTTCTTTTCCACTGCTCTGTGTGTCTGTTTTTGTGCCAGTACCATACTGTCTTGATGATGACAGCTTTGTAATAGAGCTTGAAGTCCGGAATTGTGATGCCCTCAGCTTTGCTTTTCTTTTTCAACATTCCTATGGCTATTCGGGGTCTTTTCCGGTTCCATACAAATTTTAGGATTATTTGTTCCAGCTCTGTGAAAAA
>NW_027859953.1:0-256 GCF_054177405.1 Leptonychotes weddellii
GCAGGAGAGAATGGATTTGGTTTGAGTGAATCTTGATTGTGGATGAGGTTATACAGTGTGTGTGTGTGTGTGTGTGTGTGTGCGCTAACTCATCAAACTATACACTTGAAATGGATGCATTTATTTTATTTAAATTATATCTGAGCATTAGTATAAAAAATCAACATTAAAATGTTAGAAAACCAGTATTAAATGGAAAAAATACAAAATGCAAAAAATTTTAAATATAAAAAAATAAGTATAAAAAAGAATAAGA
>NW_027859954.1:0-1921 GCF_054177405.1 Leptonychotes weddellii
TAGGTCCTGTAAGATCTACTGCATCCTAACGGAAAGTGGAAATGCCTTTTATTTTCAAATAAAGTATATTATATGGATAAGACATTGGTAGTATATTGCAAAACCCGGTGGTCTAGATCAATCTATTAATGCGTGTGGCATGATCATGAAAGTGCTTCAAGGAAGGGAAAAGAAATCACTGAAGAAATGTTGGTGGTCCTGCCATCATCAAAATGACAATTGACAACTAATGTATTCCCAAATTCCAGGCACATTGCCTAGATATATATGCCTTACAGATGCCCCATTGACAACGGGTGCTCTAATAACATTTTGATTAAATGAAAGGGCATATTAGTTATGGGGTTACGGGAGAAGTAAATGAAAGTTTGAATTCGCAAAAGAAAACAATGCTGTGTCTGCTTAAGGAAGCAAACTATATTTGTGGCGATTACCTGCTCCCAGATACTATATCCCATGGACCATGTGTGGTACACTGTGTCTCTCTTCACCATGATAAACAGATGGGACCTGACTAAATCTATTGATCCACCAGTTCCCTGTGCCCCAGCCACTCCCTGAGGACTGAACACTTCTACCTGTTACCCTAGGCCTTCCTCTACATCCCAGTCCCACCTAGCATTTGGCCCAAACAGCACTTCATCATGAAAGACATACCGAGTAAAGGGAACAGGACTTCCCTAGGGGAGTCAGCAGGTCTGTACATCTTGAGAGTGAGCTGTGAATATGATGAGCACAACGTGCAATCTTCCAGTGCTTTCACCGTCTGAAGTGGTGTCATGTTTCAAATTTATATTTCCCTATTGACAAATGCTGTGGAGTAACCTTTCCTATGTTTATATATACATGTCCACATATATATAATATGAATCATATATATATGATTTGGAATTCTTTTTTTTATTAACATACAATGTATTATTTGTTTCAGGGGTACAGGTCTGTGATTCATCAGTCTTACACAATTCACAGTGCTCACCATAGTACATACCCTTCCCAATGTCCATCACCCAGCCACCCCATCCCTCCCACCCCCCTCCATTCCAGCAACGCTCAGTTTGTTTCCTGAGATTAAGAGTCTCTTATGGTTTATCTCCTTCTCTGGTTTTGTCTTGTTTCATTTTTCCCTCCCTTCCCCTATGATCCTCTATCTTGTTTCTCAAATTCCTCATATCAGTGAGATCATGTGATAATTGTCTTTCTCTGATTGACTTATTTCGTTTAACATAATACCCTCTAGTTACATCCATGTTGTTGCAAATGGCAAGATTTCATTTTTTTGATGGCTGCATTATATTCCATGGTATATATACCACATCTTCTTTATCCACTCATCTGCTGATGGACATCTAAGCTCTTTCCATAGTTTGACTATTGTGGACATTGCTGCTTTAAACATTGGGGTGCACGTGCCCCTTCGATCACTTTATTTGTATCTTTGGGGTAAATACCCAGTAGTGCAATTGCTGGGTCATAGGGTAGCTCTATTTTCAGCTTTTTGAGGAACCTTCATACTGTTTTCCAGAGGGGCTGCACCAGCTTGCATTCCCACCAACAGTGTAGGAGGGTTCCCCTTTCTCCGCATCCTCACCAACATCGGTCGTTTCTTGACTTGTTAATTTTAGCTATTCCGACAAGTGTGAGGTGGTATCTCATTGAGGTTTTGATTTGGATTTCCTTGATGCTGAGCAATGTTGAGCACTTTTTCATGTGTCTGTTGGCCATTTGGATGTCTTCTTTGCAGAAATGTCTGTTCATGTCTTCTGCCCATTTCTTGATTGGATTCTTTGTTCTTTGGGTGTTGAGTTTGATGAGTTCTTTATAGATTTTGGATACTAGCCCTTTATCTGATATGTCATTTGCAAATATCTTCTCCCATTCTGTCGGTTGTCTTTTGGTTTTGTTGACTGTTTCCTTTGCT
>NW_027859955.1:0-256 GCF_054177405.1 Leptonychotes weddellii
AAATAAAATCTTAAAACAAAAAACAAAAAACAAAAAAACCCTGATTTGTAGGGCCCCATCCTTAAGAGCCTCATTCAATAAGATTTTTTTTTAATTTTTAAAAAGATTTATTCATCTATTTGAGGGACAGAGAGAGCGAGCAGAGCAAGAGGGAGAGAATATCCAAGCAAAATACCCCTGACCAAGGGGCTCAATCTCATGAGCCATGAGATCAGAATCTGAACCAAAACCAAGACTTGGATGCTTGACTGACTGA
>NW_027859956.1:0-256 GCF_054177405.1 Leptonychotes weddellii
ACCCCACAGGAATCTGCTGGGTTTGGAGACTCGTCACACGGGGTTGGGTGCCGGAGATAGAAATGCTCGGTCATAGGCCAGGTGAGCACGGAGTGTGGCTGGAGACCGGGGAGACGGGAGTGATTGACTGCTTTTCTCTGGGGGCACACTGAGGAGTGCGGCCCTGAGTTCTCAGCTCCTCCAGGGTGGAGATTGGCAGGCCGCCATTTTCACTCTCGGCCTCCAAAGCTGTACAGAAAGCTTGCAGGGAACAAAA
>NW_027859957.1:0-256 GCF_054177405.1 Leptonychotes weddellii
AAAGACAATCCATTGGTATTTCTGTCACTAGAATAAGAATACACTTCTTTAAAATTTTATTATGTTATGTTACTCACCATACAACACATCATTGGTTTTTGATGTGGTGATCCACGATCCATTGTTTTCGTATAACACCCAGTGCTCCATGCAGTACGTGCCCTCCTTAATACCCATCACCGGGCTAACCAATCCCCCCTCCCCCTCCCCTCTAAAACTCTGTTTCTCAGAGTCCATAGTCTCTCATGGTTCATCT
>NW_027859958.1:0-256 GCF_054177405.1 Leptonychotes weddellii
ATCTTTTTATTCACCATGCCATGCACCTTGCCTGGCACCTGGTGGATATTCAGTAACGTCTTCAGAATGAATGGAAACAACGCTATAATAAATATACCCGGTAGGGTTTCACAGTTCTTTTCCAAAAGAAGCATTATAGGTACTTCAAACCTCATGTATCCGTCACATAACTCATCTCTATCTCCAAAATCCACACCACGCCCTGTGCAATTAGTCTTCCAGGTCCTCTCAAAAGTTTGGCAGCATCTTTAATCCC
>NW_027859959.1:0-256 GCF_054177405.1 Leptonychotes weddellii
ACTCAGGCACCCCCAGTCTTTCTGTGACCCTGAGGGTCCTGAGACCACAATGTTCCAGCGAGGGTTCCACCCCCCACTTAGCCACTGGAGCAACGTCCCTCAGGGGAGCCAACTTCTAAAAGTTCCAATTTTGTGCTCCAAGGCTCTATCACTTGCCAGAAGTGGCTGACGGAGGCCCCTCCCCTGCCGTCTATCCTCCCGAATATCACCTCGGATTCACTTCTCTGCACGTCCTACCTTCCAGAAATTGGTTGCT
>NW_027859960.1:0-256 GCF_054177405.1 Leptonychotes weddellii
AGAAGACGCCTGGAGTCACTCACTGTTCTACGGATTAAGTTCCACCTCAAGACCACTAGAGGGTGCCAGTAGCCTTGCAACAGGGACCGAGCAGTTCAGAAGAAACGGGGCATTGCTAGATGCCCCTCCCAGTACTGGAAAGCCTGTAGAATATTCCTTTAAGGGAAGACCTGGCCAAGGAATGAATCTTTTTTTTTTTTTAAATTTTATTATGTTATGTTAGTCACCATACAATATATCATTGGTTTTTGATGTG
>NW_027859961.1:0-256 GCF_054177405.1 Leptonychotes weddellii
AAAATTCAGAGCAGTCAGAAGCCACCACCAAAAAGACAAAGCCAAAATGAAACACAGGAATAAAATTTATAAAATTAAAAAAAATTGAGAAAAAAATTAAAAATTTAAAAAGGGAGGGGTGAGAGGAAGGGGGGCTATGATCTCTCAGTGTGGACAAAGTACGGTGTTTCAGTTGTTCACGGGTGTATTTTGTTCTGTTAGAGGACACTACTTCTCAAAATTACAGGGAAAGTAAAACTTGTATATATTATATAAA
>NW_027859962.1:0-256 GCF_054177405.1 Leptonychotes weddellii
ACTCAGGCACCCCCAGTCTTTCTGTGACCCTGAGGGTCCTGAGACCACAATGTTCCTGCGAGGGTTCCACCCCCCACTTAGCCACTGGAGCAACGTCCCTCAGGGGAGCCAACTTCTAAAAGTTCCAATTTTGTGCTCCAAGGCTCTATCACTTGCCAGAAGTGGCTGACGGAGGCCCCTCCCCTGCCGTCTATCCTCCCGAATATCACCTCGGATTCACTTCTCTGCACGTCCTACCTTCCAGAAATTGGTTGCT
>NW_027859963.1:0-256 GCF_054177405.1 Leptonychotes weddellii
ATTAACAACTGGATGTATGTATGCAATGACTGTTTTCAGATGTCGAGCAACAGGCAATTATGGTGGTCCCTGAAATAAAAATCAAATAAGGTGAGCCCGGCGATCTCCCCCTTTCTGCCTGTAGGAGCTTTTCAGACTGTGGCGCTGAGAGGAGTTACTTAGGCATGGCATGGCCATCTCACTGAGCTGGGGACCAGGATAAGGTTGCTGCCCAGAGAAATCGACACAGTGGTTCCTGGAGTATCTGCCTAGTAAT
>NW_027859964.1:0-256 GCF_054177405.1 Leptonychotes weddellii
ATCTTACTGTTGTATTAATAAACTCCAAACTTCACATTCAAGTAGACCTGATTTTGAACTGCACCATAAACAGCTATCTCAGAAACTTAAATGAGGATTAAAGGGGATGATATAAAACATTTAGCATAGTTCTTTATTATCTGAATATTCAGAAAGTGGCTATTTGGCCTCGATATTTGGTAGTATTCTTTTTTTTTTTATTCTTATGTTAATCCCCATACATTACATCATTAGTTTTAGATAAAGTGTTCCATGA
>NW_027859965.1:0-1921 GCF_054177405.1 Leptonychotes weddellii
CTCGATCCCAGGACCCTGAGATCATGACCTGAGCCGAAGGCAGACGCTTAACCATCTGAGCCACCCAGGCGCCCCTCTCTTCCTCTTCATATAAGGACACCAGGATACCAGTCCTATTGGATTAAGAGTTCTTTCTTATGACCTCATTTCACCTTTAGGACTTTCTTATAGGCTCCATCTTCAAATTCAGCATGTATACCAGCCCAATACTCACTGTGTTGCCTTGGAAAAATTTACCTGACTTGACTGTCCTACATCCTGCCATTACATGCTCCACCTCTAAGTGCTCATGGTTGGAAACTGTCCCACGTGGTGTGAAGTAGTTTGAAAGCCACGTGAGAGTCAAGGGGAGCAGGGCACTGGTTTGGCCGTATCTTAAGGCTCAGCCCAATTCCTGTGTTTACCCGCTCATCTGTATACACATCAATAGCTGACGCTGTGTTCTATTTTCTCTAGGTACCACACTGCCAGGAAGCAAGATTGAGAGCACTTCGAGGTAAGAGAAGAAAAGCTGAGAAAGGTTAAGTAACAGTTTGAGACTTTTTATTTTTCCTGTGCAAATCCCTACTCTCTGCAAAATGAGATTCCATCACATATAAATCTTGATAAACCGATTTTGTCAGAGCACAGTGTATCGGAGACTTCTATCGTCCAGGAAGAGATATTTGTTCTATGCAAATCATCCTTGCCCAGAGCCTGAATGCTGGGGGTAGAGTCCAGCAGCCCATGCGTGGAGGGTCTCCAGATGGTGCCGGGAAGGCTCTCCCAGCAGGATGATGGAAACGCTCGGGGAACCGGGGGATGGTCTGGGGTGCCTCGGGATGGACGGTGGCAAACACTAGGATGAACGGATGTGACTTTGCCTCTTCAGCTTTCCTGCTTGTTCCTTTTATGGACTTGCCTTCTTTCTCCAGCATCAGGTATTGGCTGCTTCTTGGGACCATGTAGAAATTTACTTGTTGTGGTTCCTGCCGGAGGCGATACCGCCCCCTCCCCCAAGCCATCCAGCCTGGCTTCCTTTTTGAATTTGGGGTGCAGTTTCAGTAGTAACAAAGAACATTCTTGTGCCTTTCTTTGTCTGGATTCGAAGAACAAAGCCCCTTGTTCTCCCCACATACGCTTCTCTCTGATGTCTGGATTCCCAATGGGACATATGTGATTCAACATCCAGGATTCCTCCAGGTCATGCCATGTCTAACAATCTGCATCTCACACGTGCAATGTGTATTTTTCAGAAGAGACTTGCTTGGAAGAGAAGACAGTAGTACCCCTCCAGGCTCCTAAACTTTTTTCCGGGGTTGAGCCAGCTTGTAAAAGTAATCAGTTTCTAGGACCTGAAGGAAATGTGGATATTGAGTTGATTGATAAGAGTGCAAACGGATACAGGTAAGAATCGAAGATGCTGATTGTTTCAATATAATTCCCCTCTAAAGGAAGTACATGCTGTGTGATATTTACATGTATACACCTACATGGTAGGGTATGTGATCCATCCCTTAAGACATCTGAAATTTTGTCAATATTCTCTGTATTCTATGCACTGAGTTGATATGTTAATTTCAACATATGTAGAATACAGAGAAATTGGGGCTCAGAGAGTTTATTTTTTAATTTTTTAAAAGATTATTTATTTATTTATTTGAGAGAGAGAGACAAAGATAGCAACAGAGAGCATGAGCGAGAAGAGCGAGCACGAGGGGGGAGGAGAGGGAGAAGCAGGCTCCCCGCTGAGCAGGGAGCCGGATGCGGGGCTCGATCCCAGGACCCTGGGATCACGACCTGAGCTGAAGGCAGACACTTAACTGACTGAGCCACCCAGGGGCCCCTCTAGTTTTCCACAAAGGGATGTGAGGCTCAAACTCAAAACCCCAAGATCAAGAGGTGCACACTCTTTTGACTGAGCCAGCCAGGGGCCCCTGAA
>NW_027859966.1:0-256 GCF_054177405.1 Leptonychotes weddellii
AGTCATCTGAAGCTGATGGTTTACTTCCTGCAAAGACACTTGCAAAGTAGGCTTTGCTTTTTTTTTTTTTTTCTGGTTATAGCATAATACTTGTTCATTATAGGAAAGTTAGCAAATACCATAAGCACCTGGGGAAAAATCACGTGCCTCCCCAAATCCTGTGGTTTCTTGCATTGGGCACAATGTCTGTCTGTACGGATATTGTTTCTTTTCTGCGCACAGAAGCGCTTATATATTTGATTATAGGTATTACCTA
>NW_027859967.1:0-256 GCF_054177405.1 Leptonychotes weddellii
ATGATGTAATGTATGGGGATTAACATAAGAATAAAAAAAAGAAAAAAAAATAAACACAATAAAATAGTTAAACTCATAGAAGCAGAGAGTGGGGTGGTGGTTAAGAGCAACAGCATGAGGAGGGGACAAGAAAATGGGGAGGTAATGGTCAAAAGATATAGCTTCAAATTATACAAGATTACTAAGTTCTGGAGATGTACTATACAGCATAATGCTTATAGTTAAAAATATTGTATTATTCTTAAAATTTGCTGAC
>NW_027859968.1:0-256 GCF_054177405.1 Leptonychotes weddellii
ATGGTAAGTATAGACAGTATAGTTTAAAATTATATGTACTGCTTGTTGACAATTGAATAAGAAAAATCTATGCATAGAAAATTCTGGAAAAAATTCACGATACTGTATTTTAAGGGATCAAATTATAATTTTTTTCTTATTGTAATTTAAAAAATTTAATGACATTACTATATTTAGAATAAAACATTTTTTTTTTTTTTTTTTTTTTTGGACATCATAGGTAAGCTTGCCTCTAACCATTAAAAGATGCTTCTGA
>NW_027859969.1:0-256 GCF_054177405.1 Leptonychotes weddellii
ATGATGTAATGTATGGGGATTAACATAAGAATAAAAAAAAGAAAAAAAAATAAACACAATAAAATAGTTAAACTCATAGAAGCAGAGAGTGGGGTGGTGGTTAAGAGCAACAGCATGAGGAGGGGACAAGAAAATGGGGAGGTAATGGTCAAAAGATATAGCTTCAAATTATACAAGATTACTAAGTTCTGGAGATGTATTATACAGCATAATGCTTATAGTTAAAAATATTGTATTATTCTTAAAATTTGCTGAC
>NW_027859970.1:0-256 GCF_054177405.1 Leptonychotes weddellii
ACTCAGGCACCCCCAGTCTTTCTGTGACCCTGAGGGTCCTGAGACCACAATGTTCCTGCGAGGGTTCCACCCCCCACTTAGCCACTGGAGCAACGTCCCTCAGGGGAGCCAACTTCTAAAAGTTCCAATTTTGTGCTCCAAGGCTCTATCACTTGCCAGAAGTGGCTGACGGAGGCCCCTCCCCTGCCGTCTATCCTCCTGAATATCGCCTCGGATTCACTTCTCCGCACGTCCTACCTTCCAGAAATTGGTTGCT
>NW_027859971.1:0-256 GCF_054177405.1 Leptonychotes weddellii
ATCAAAAAGTATACCTGTCCTACCTACACCAATAATGGAACAACTGTAATGATACGGGGGAGGCTAGTCAAGCATCAGTCATCTTTCCCCACGTATGCAAGCTTCACTACATTTAAATTATTTTTCTAGAAGATGCTTTATCCAGATTTATTTTGAATTATTTGTGTAAAAAATACTTATTGGATAAGAAAATGACAAGCTCTTTCACAACATTACCAAATGCCTAATCTTTCCTATGTCCATCACAATACCTGAA
>NW_027859972.1:0-256 GCF_054177405.1 Leptonychotes weddellii
TCAAAAGGATTTTTTTGAAAGATTAGGCATGGGATAAAAGGGAAGAGAGAAGTCAAGGATGACCTCCAGATGTTTGGCCTGAGCAACTGGAAGTTGTTACCATCAAGGAAAAAGGGAATGCCCTGGGAGCAGTAAGTTCAGAGGAAGATGAGGAGCTTAGTTTGGACATCTCCAGTCCTCCTCCTCAAAAAAAAAAAAACAAAAAAATACTAAAGAAAGAAAGAAATAGGGGAAATGGCTATTGAAGACTACTTCA
>NW_027859973.1:0-256 GCF_054177405.1 Leptonychotes weddellii
TATAATGGTAAGTATAGACAGTATAGTTTAAAATTATATGTACTGCTTGTTGACAATTAAGAAAAATCTATGCATAGAAAATTCTGGAAAAAATTCACGATACTGTATTTTAAGGGATCAAATTATAATTTTTTTCTTATTGTAATTTAAAAAATTTAATGACATTACTATATTTAGAATAAAACATTTTTTTTTTTTTTTTTTTTTTTGGACATCATAGGTAAGCTTGCCTCTAACCATTAAAAGATGCTTCTGA
>NW_027859974.1:0-256 GCF_054177405.1 Leptonychotes weddellii
ATCGAGTCCCGCATCGGGCTCCCTGCTTGGCGGGGAGCCTGCTTCTCCCTCTGACCCTCCCCCCTCTCATGTGCTCTCTCTCTCTCATTCTCTCTGTCTCAAATAAATAAATAAAATCTTTAAAAAAAAAAGTAATGAAATTTTTATGATTTCAGCATGGTTTTGTGGACGTGTCACAATTATTTATCTGTCTTTTGAAAGTAAAGGAAATACCAGTTCTTAGAGGGAACTGTGTTTTCACCTTGTAGCTGCTGGA
>NW_027859975.1:0-256 GCF_054177405.1 Leptonychotes weddellii
ACCACTAAAGACCTTTTTATAGCTTGATGTAGATGCAGTTTTTCTAATATCTATCTTCTCTGGCTTCTATTTTATTTTTTATTTATTTATTTATTTTATTATTATGTTATGTTAATCACCATACATTACATCATTGGTGTTTGATGTAGTGTTCCATGATTCATTGTTTGTGTATAACGCCCAGTGCTCCATGCAGAACGTGCCCTCCTCAATACCCATCACCAGGCTAACCCATCCCCCCACACCCCTCCCCTCT
>NW_027859976.1:0-1921 GCF_054177405.1 Leptonychotes weddellii
GATGCGGGACTCGATCCCGGGACTCCAGGATAATGACCTGAGCCGAAGGCAGTCGCTTAACCAACTGAGCCACCCAGGCACCCTGTAAAGCATTTCTGTATTGACTCTGCTTTCCTGTTTTAGTTTGCACATCGCTCACTGTCCCTTCCTGAGATGGCACTCCCTGATAAAGTAGCAGCGCACAAACCTTTGCCTGAGGCCCTCCTCCTCTGTGGTATTTTGGTGGCCTTCAGCTTGATTTAATTTGATCTGTGGAATTTAACCTTAATTTATCACAAGCTAGTCAGAATTGAGATACTGTAGTTTACACTGGCCTTTCCTATAACTAGTCTGAATTAGTAAGGGTTTATTCGAATGTAAGGGTTTATTTGAATGTTGAATTATAAATGTTGAATTATAAATCTTGCCAATATCACATTCAATTAAAACAGAATTTAGAATCGTGGTGGGGATGGAGAGAAGAAAAATTTTATTTTTTTCTAGTTGGCAGAAATAGTTTACCTGCTTTATAGGTGTTTTACACACACAAATACATACTTTAAAAAAAATCTATCTTCTATTCTTAGGGAGCTGAGTTTCAGAGATATTTTCCAAGTGATAAGCTCCTTAAGAAGCTTTGTCCAAAAATTGGCTACCTCTCTAAGTACTGAAGAAGAAAATCTTCATTTAGAACATACCAGAATATTGTTGTGAGATACATGGGGTGTGCTATCTAAATATTGTCTTCAGCAAATCAAAAAGTTTAAGATTGATACTAGCAGTTTGAAAATTTGAGACTTTCCATGGACAAGAAGAAAAGGAGGAATTAGCTGGGTGTTATGCCTAATATTTCCGCCTGTGGTGAGTAAATGTTCCTAGCTAGCATCCCTTTTCTCCTTGCAGGTGCGGTAAAGGGAGAAGTGACCCACTAAACTATTCTCAGCCATGACCTGAAAACCTTGTTGACAGGGGTTATATATAAGGTTTTCACGATTTGCTTTCCCTAAGGGACAATAGTATTATTGAAGTAGGAATTCTCTATTCATGTTTTCTGTCTTCAGTGATTCCGTATCTTACCATAAAGATAAAAGTTTATATGCTAATGGGTTAATTAGATATCCCTCTCTTACATAACTATGCTACTGTTAGATGACTTTCCAAATTCTCCTACAGTCTTTGAATTTTCAGAATGCATTTTTATATTCATTTCTTGTGTTGTTCAGTTTCTGCCATGCATTTTGCCACTCCCAGAGGTCTCTGTCCTTTCTGGAGCTGGAAGCATGATCTAGAATCAAACTCCTTGGTGGAGGGAGGTGTGTAGATATAAGAGGCTAGTTTGTCTGTGATGTTGGTTTAGTCTCTTCAGGAAAAGAGTAGGTTGGCAGGAGGTTGACATTTGTGACTTAGATTCACTTCTTAGAAGGTAGAAGTGGAGATAGCGGAGGCTGTTAGTCCATAATCAGTCATTTTGCCAGCCATGGAGATGTTGGAAGGAAATCTACCAAAAGAAGCACCGTGAACTGCATCATGATAGATTCAGACTCTGGGTCTGGTATTACACATTCATTTCTTACTGCTGGTCGTATTTATCATTCTGTCAAAACTAGTCCTACTGCAAGAATATTGGGAAGTGGAAGGTCTCCAAGTATATTTTTCTGGCTATCTCATAGGCACAAAGTTCAAATAGATGTTAAGATTCACGATAAGCAATTGCGAATTTAAATATAAGCTTTTTAAAAAAATTTATTAGAGGGAGCGGTGAGGGGCAAAGGGAGAAGGAGAGAGAGAATCTTAAGCAGGTTCCACACCCAGCAAGGAGCCTCATGGGGTTGGGGGGGAGGCTCAAGCTCACAACCCAGAGATCATGATCGGAGCCAAAATCAAGAGTCAGACGCTTAACCAACTGAGCCACCCAGGTGCCCTAATATAAGCTTTTTTGATA
>NW_027859977.1:0-256 GCF_054177405.1 Leptonychotes weddellii
CCATTAAGTGATGAATGGATAAACAAACTGTGATATATCCATACAATGGAATATTACTTGGCCATAAAAAAGAATGGAGTACTGATTCACGCTACCACATGAATGAACTAGTTATGCTAAGTGAAAAAAGCCAGACACGAAAGCTCATATACCGTATGATCAATTTGTATGAAATGTCTAAAATAGGTGAATCCATTGAGACAGAAGGGAGATTAGTGGACACCAGGGTCTGAGGAGAAGGGGAAATAGTGGGTGA
>NW_027859978.1:0-256 GCF_054177405.1 Leptonychotes weddellii
CCATTAAGTGATGAATGGATAAACAAACTGTGATATATCCATACAATGGAATATTACTTGGCCATAAAAAAGAATGGAGTACTGATTCACGCTACCACATGAATGAACTAGTTATGCTAAGTGAAAAAAGCCAGACACGAAAGCTCATATACCGTATGATCAATTTGTATGAAATGTCTAAAATAGGTGAATCCATTGAAACAGAAGGGAGATTAGTGGACACCAGGGTCTGAGGAGAAGGGGAAATAGTGGGTGA
>NW_027859979.1:0-256 GCF_054177405.1 Leptonychotes weddellii
CCTCCACCAAGTATTCAGCTCCAAGAGTCACTGAAGAGAAGTATGCCATTATCCCCACCTTCAGCTCTTAATCTCTGACTCAGAAATTTTGGGGGCAGGAAGAGGGCAAGAGAGAAGCAGGTCATAAGACAGGAAGCTCTTGATCTCATTCCAAAGGAACTGATTTTATTTGTAGTAGAGCTTGGATATGTTTAACCCTAAGGGTGTTCTCAAGAACAGTGGAGATTGTGGTGAAAGGTAATTGGGAAAAGATCCA
>NW_027859980.1:0-256 GCF_054177405.1 Leptonychotes weddellii
CCAATGTGGGGCTCGATCCCAGGACCCTGGGAACACGACCCGAGCCGAAGGCAGACGCCCAACGACTGAGCCACCCAAGCGCCCCGGCACTTTATTTTTTTTAAAGTAAGCTCCGTGCCCAGCCTGGGGCTTGAACTCTCCACCCTGAGATCAAGAGTCGCAAGCTCCACCGACTGAGGCAGCCAGGTGCCCCGGGCACGTTTTAAAATTGATGTAGCGTATAATACTGTGTGTGGAAGTTTGTACGCATTTTGTA
>NW_027859981.1:0-256 GCF_054177405.1 Leptonychotes weddellii
AATTCCTAAGCCACAGTTATAGGACCTTTAGCAGAGATCACAGATCACAGACTTGCTGCCCTGTTTCGTAACATCCCTTCTCTGCCTGCCTACCTGGAGAAGAGTGAGCAACAAAAAAGACACCACCTGAGTAGATTACTTGGATCCCCTTTTTGCTGCTCAGCTTCTCAATATTAACCTAACTTCTGTACATTCACAGGTAGGTTAATTTGATTCCCTTCCTACAGTGAAAGAGCAAAGCCAAAGACTGAATCAG
>NW_027859982.1:0-256 GCF_054177405.1 Leptonychotes weddellii
CCAGTCTGGTTTCCGAGTCAGAACCACTCTGTTCCCAGACAGGTCTGGTTTCCAAATGGAACCACTCTGCTCCTGGGCCCGGTCAGGTTTCTCATTCGGATCTAGTCCAACTCTGGCCGGCTTCAGACCCAGTCCAACCCGACCCGGTCTGGTTTCCGAATCGGAACCACTCTGTTCCCGGACCCACTCTGGTTTCCAAGCAGAACCACTCTGTTCCCGGACCCACTCTGGTTTCCAAACGGAACCACTCTGTTCC
>NW_027859983.1:0-256 GCF_054177405.1 Leptonychotes weddellii
AAAACTTCAGCAATCTGTTTTTCCGGTCTCTAAGTCACACGGGGTGGTAATGCCCATGCTGTCTTCCTCAGTAGGAGGGCTCACAGACAACAGGCACAAGCTCCTACAAGAACTCCATGTCTGTACGGGGCAGGGGCTCAGTCGTCAAGCATCTGCCTTCGGCTCAGGTCATGATCCCGGGGTCCTGAGATCGAGCCCCACATCCGGCTCCCTGCTCCGCGGGAAGCCTGCTTCTCCCTCTCCCACTCCCCCTGCT
>NW_027859984.1:0-256 GCF_054177405.1 Leptonychotes weddellii
GGAAGGAAATAATAAAGATTAGAGCAAAAATAAATAATATAGAAACAAACAAAAAATCAAAAGAACAGATCAATGAAACCAGGAGCTGGTTCTTTGAAAAACTCAATAAAATTGATAAATCTCTAGCCGGACTTACCAAGAAAAAAAGAGAAAGAACCCAAATAAATAAAATCACTAATGAGAGAGGAGAAATAACAACCAACAGCACAGAAATACAAACAATTATAAGAGAATATTATGAAAAACTATACGCCAA
>NW_027859985.1:0-256 GCF_054177405.1 Leptonychotes weddellii
AGCAGCCTAAATCATGGGGTTGGGCTCTGGATCGGATCACCAGGCCAGCACCCCCCACCCCCCCCACCACAGGACACTGGGAAAGTATCTTGGGACCCAAGGATAGGCATGTGGTGCTCTGTGACAGCAGGTTAGAGACAGCCCTGTGATTCATAGCAGCAAATGCTGGGGAAATAAATATCACACTGCCCTAGCCCTTTCCACGTCAGCCTCTAATATCCTTTCCGCGGAAAGAGGCCTTATTATTCAGTGCCTG
>NW_027859986.1:0-256 GCF_054177405.1 Leptonychotes weddellii
AGGAAGTTTGGTAAATAGAACCCCTATGTCTTGTTGGAACAGCTCAAAGAGTTTGCCCTCACAACCCATGCCAGAACACTATCACTACCCCTAGCACCAACTTCACCATCACCTCCACCATCTCCTCCATTTCCACCTGCACACTCAATGCCCTGATGATCACCTCCACCTCCACCATCTCCTCCATTTCCACCTGCACTCTCAATGCCCTGATGATCACCTCCACCTCCACCATCTCCTCCATTTCCACCTGCAC
>NW_027859987.1:0-1921 GCF_054177405.1 Leptonychotes weddellii
TTACAGGACATCCCACCCCTTTATGTCCATGTGATGAGTCGGGAAGTGAAAGCAAAGGACACTGCAAACTATTCCATTTGACCTTGGTCAAGTCCCTTCATCCCTCTGGACCCCGGCTTGCCCAGCAGTAACATGGCCAGGCTGGACCACTGCTTCTGCACAGCCTAGAATCTCCAACAACTCAGAGATTTCAGAAGGAGGCCAGCCGTGATGGTGCTGGATTCTCTAGAGACCCAAGGTTATCCTTGATTAAGGTCAGAGTGGAGAAATATTGAGGATCAGATGATCTCTTGGAACGACTGCAGTTCTCACATTTTGAGAGATGGGGCATTCTGTGTCTCTTAAAATCCTTGAGTAAGGAAATCTCATGTCATGCTCCGAGGAGAAAACAACTTAATAAAAGTGAGGACAGCAAGAAAGAAGGAAATAGTTCAGGTAGAAACGGACCCCAGAGAGAGTAGATGTTCATGAATCAAACAGTTTATTTCCTGGTCGCTGCGTTTCGCTCTGTCATGGGCACTTTATTCACGGAGATAGGAATGATCTGCCAAAACATTTTTACACACAAGAGACAGAGATACACAGACAGATGGTGAGAGGCAGAGGCAGACACAGCCTCCAAGCAAAAGGCAGAAACTTTCCTGTTCTTTGTGAGCAGGAGGTTAAAGAAACAAAAAGAAAAAGAAAGGGAAAGGGAAAAAAATATATAAAGTAGCAAACAATCAGGAAAAAGACAATGCCACATTCAGAGCAGGGTCTTTGTATTCCAAACAGCAGTGACATTTCCTTAAATGACAAGGCGAATCCTTTCAAGTGGGCCTTTTTACATGAGCCTTTTGCCATCTAATTTATTAGCCGAGAGAGAAATGCAGTGTATAGGAGGATACAAAGCGGGAACCCAAAATGCATTTTGTTCCCTGAATCTTCCAACGTGACTCACTGGCTCTATTGTGACAAAGTGAGAGGTCCCTGAGGAGTTCATTTCACGTCTCATCCATCCTCAGAGTAATGGGAAAATCCCGCCTGTTTCTACAAAGTATCAGCACACACTGTGTGCCACATATACTCAATTCCATTAGACGTAATGGAACAAGATTGTCCCAGAAGTTGTTTTCAATTGCTTGAGTGCATCCTTCATTTAGGAAAACAAGAATATAGGAGCTGTTTGACTCAGGTTGAAGTGTGGACCCAAGTCTGCAGGGATCACTATGGCTATTTCCTTATGGGTGGCTAGGTGGAGACCTGGTCAAATACCACCTCTCCCCAGAGGTGAAGAGATATTTTTGCATCTCGCTTTCATGTCATATATTACAAAGCAACACCAGCTATTCATTAACTGTTGTTAACTGAACACAGGTCCCTGAATGGTCCACACCCACAAAGGCATTTCCATTCTGTGAATGCAACGATCAGGTTCAGAGACGGAAGAGCAGGAAAGAAACTGTTTGATTCATGAACATCTACTCTCTCTGGGGTCCGTTTCTACCTGAACTATTTCCTTCTTTCTTGCTGTCCTCACTTTTATTAAGTTGTTTTCTCCTCGGAGCATGACATGAGATTTCCTTACTCAAGGGTTTTAAGAGACACAGAATGCCCCATCTCTCAAAATGTGAGAACTGCAGTCGTTCCAAGAGATCATCTGATCCTCAATATTTCTCCACTCTGACCTTAATCAAGGATAACCTTGGGTCTCTAGAGAATCCAGCACCATCACGGCTGGCCTCCTTCTGAAATCTCTGAGTTGTTGGAGATTCTAGGCTGTGCAGAAGCAGTGGTCCAGCCTGGCCATGTTACTGCTGGGCAAGCCGGGGTCCAGAGGGATGAAGGGACTTGACCAAGGTCAAATGGAATAGTTTGCAGTGTCCTTTGCTTTCACTTCCCGACTCATCACATGGACATAAAGGGGTGGGATGTCCTGTAA
>NW_027859988.1:0-256 GCF_054177405.1 Leptonychotes weddellii
AGCCCAGGAAGAACCAAGGAAGGAAAAAGCAGAGAGTACTGAACTGGAAAAGCAGGAAAAAGCACCAATAAATTAACACGATGACTTCCATTGTTTTTGTTCTGTATGAGAAAATAGATCAATGTCTGGAAAATGCAATGCAAAAGGTGGGAAAGAAAACAAACAAAAGTACATAAATTATAAGAATACTACATATACTTTTATGTCAACGTAGTTGGAGTGCTCCACAAAATGGGACATTTTCCTAAGAAAATAT
>NW_027859989.1:0-256 GCF_054177405.1 Leptonychotes weddellii
AAGAATAAACCAGGGGCGCCTGGGTGGCTCAGTCGTTAAGCGTCTGCCTTCAGCTCGGGTCATGATCCCAGGGTCCTGGGATCGAGCCCCGCCTCGGGCTCTCTGCTCAGCGGGGAGCCTGCTTCTCCCTCTCCCACTCCGCCTGCTTGTGTTCCCTCTCTCACTGTCTCTCTCTGTCAAATAAATAAATAAAATCTTTTAAAAAAAGTTATTTAATCAACTGTTCGATCACTGTTCCTCAGAATTTCTCACTTCT
>NW_027859990.1:0-256 GCF_054177405.1 Leptonychotes weddellii
AAAACTAATGATGTAATGTATGGTGATTAACATAACATAATAATAATAAAAAAAAAAAATAATAAGTAGAAAGGCCAGTGTTCTTGAATGCTGTTGGGAATTAGGAAGCACCTTTCTTTCTTATTTTGGAGGAAGAGGGAGGTCAGTGGAAAGTTTGTAATGGCAAAAATGCCCAAGAAACCACATTTTGGGGATATTTATCGAGATTTTCTTTCTCATAGAATTTCAAAGGTGGATACTTATTTGTCCAAAGGCA
>NW_027859991.1:0-256 GCF_054177405.1 Leptonychotes weddellii
ATATTTGCAAATGACACTACAGATAAAGGGCTGATATCCAAGATCTATAAAGAACTTCTCAAACTCAACATCCAAAAAACAAATAATCAGGTCAATAAATGGGCAGAAGACATGAGCAGACACTTCTCCAAAGAAGACATACAAATGGCTAACAGACACATGAAAAAATGTTCATCCTCAACCATCAGGGAAATTCAAATCAAAACCACATTGAGATACCACCTTACACCAGTTAGAATGGCAAAAATTGACAAGG
>NW_027859992.1:0-256 GCF_054177405.1 Leptonychotes weddellii
AATCCAAATACTGGCCATCATTCTCAAAGGAACCTCTGGGATGCAAAGATTATGGGGAAATCTCACTTTAAGCATTTTATTTTAAAAATATATTATTGTAGGGGCGCCTGGGCGGCTCAGTCGTTAAGCGTCTGCCTTCGGCTCAGGTCATGATCCCAGGGTCCTGGGATCGAGTCCTGGGATCGAGCCCCGCATCGGGCTCCCTGCTCAGAGGGAAGCCTGCTTCTTCCTCTCCCACTCCCCCTGCTTGTGTTCC
>NW_027859993.1:0-256 GCF_054177405.1 Leptonychotes weddellii
TCCAAACAAGGTCCCATTCACAAGTATGAAGGGTCGGACTAAACATATCTTTCTAGTGGACACAATTCAACCCTCAACCCTGGATGGGACCAGATCAAAGTCTGGAGCAAGGGCTGTCGGTGAGAAAGGAAGACGTGAGCAGATAAAAAGGTGTTCCAAAGACAGAATCAACTGATCCTCTTGGTGTGGATTTGAACAACGGGAAGGAGAAAAGGATGTAGCTTTTGAGCCCCGTGTGTTTATAAGTGAGCAAGCA
>NW_027859994.1:0-256 GCF_054177405.1 Leptonychotes weddellii
ATTAACATAAGAATAAAAATAAATAAATAAATAAATTTAAAAAAAAAAAGCCTGAAAGAAGATTATTCAGTAAGGCAATTGAGGCAATTTAAGCCTATGCTTCCAGCTTTTACTAAGGCATCATGATGTTTCACACAGGTTTTCTAGTAAAGTAGCTTATAAAAGCTAAAGTACTGCAGTTATGAATGAGAATGCCTGAGTTTCAACTTAAAATGTACAGCAAGCTAACTGGCCAATCTTAGCCAAATAAATAAAA
>NW_027859995.1:0-256 GCF_054177405.1 Leptonychotes weddellii
CTTTCTGTGCGTTTCTGCAGGTGCCTGCCCCGGGGCGCTTGGCAGACGTGGGGCAGTGGGGGGTGGGGGGGTCTGTGGTCCCCAAGCGCCTTTCCCGGCTTGCCTTTCCTGGGGGGCCCCTGCATCTAGGCGCAGACACCGGAGTAACCCTGCCAGGGACACCGGAGAGGACATGGTCTGCGCCACTCCCCGGCCAAGGTTTTGAAAGGCGCTCTGCTCCCTCCACCCCTGTACTCCACTGTCTCAGGCCGCTCCA
>NW_027859996.1:0-256 GCF_054177405.1 Leptonychotes weddellii
TCACGTGTATATGTGTATTGAGTGTTTGCTCTGTTGAGGGCCCCATGTGAAATATCACACACACACACACACACACACACACACACGCATATATGTATAAATGCAAATAATTTTGTATTCATTTATGAGGTGTATAAGTATAAATATGCATAAATAAAATATGGATATGTATTTGTGTGCATGCACACACACACACACAATCCAATCAGGGCCTTGAACAGAGCAGGTGCTTGATTAAAATTTGTTGAGTAAATAA
>NW_027859997.1:0-256 GCF_054177405.1 Leptonychotes weddellii
AAGTGAACACCAAAAAGCACAGGAAGCGTCGTATTGGTGGCTTTGCAGCAAACGTGTTTTTTTTTTTTGTCCATGTATTTATGCCTTTACACAAAGATACATTTGTTCACTTGTATAAATGAATTCAGAGCCAACCATAGGAGATCTTACACTTAAAACTCTTTTGTTTTCTCATCTGCTTCTTTGCTATCAAGTCTACATGGGAGGGCTACTCAGTGGCTTGCATCTCCTTTCCTCCCAGCCTCATTGTCTTCCT
>NW_027859998.1:0-1921 GCF_054177405.1 Leptonychotes weddellii
CAGAGTCCATCGTCTCTCATGGTTCGTCCACCCCTCTGATTTCCCCCGCTTCATTCCTCCCCTCCCGCTACCTTCTTCTTCTTCTTTTTTTTTTCTTAACATATCTTGCATTATTTGTCTCAGAGGTACAGATCTGAGATTCAGATTAGACTCTTGTTAAATGTTTTTGTCCTAGTACTTTATGTGAGTTAGAAATAGAAGAATCATATAATACAACAAAAGCAAAAATGAGAATCAGGAGGAAGCAGTTGGAAGGCTGTAAGAATTACAAATGCTAGAGCTTAAAGTTCACTTTGCCTCATTTATAGATGAAGAAGCTGAATTCCATGGAAATAACAGGCTCACTCAGGCTAGTGAATTTCATTTACTAGTTCGTGATAGAGTTGGAAGTGGACACTAGGTCTCTTACCTAGTTGGTTTAGAGTTCTTTCTGTAAAGTGGATAAACTACTGTTTTATACTATTGCTGTGCAACACATTTGTCCTAAACTTTGTGGCCTAAAATTACCTTTTTTTTCCCCTCACAATTTTATGACTCAGGAATTTGGGACCCGCAGGTGGGCATTTCTCACTTGGGTTCCCTCATGCGGTTCTAATTAGTTGTTGGCTGCCACTGCAGTCCTCTAAGGCTCAGCTAAAGTGGAGCTTTAAGGTGGCTTATGGACAGGACTAGTTGTTGATTGCTTACTGTGGACAGGAGCTCAGCTGGCTTTTGACCAGAGTGCCTACAGGTGGCTTCTCCAGAGTGGTGGTCTCAAGTTGTTACATAGTTAGTGGCTTCTCCCAGATTAAGAGCTGGAGAGTAGAAGCTAAAGAGCCTTTTCTGACCTGGCCTTAGAAGTTACATAGTGTCACTTCCAACTGCATATTATTAGTTGGGAGTTGTCAAGGTGGGCCCAGATTCAGTGGGAGGGGACATAGATCCCACCTCTAGAAGAAGGAGTGTCAAAGAATTTGTAAACACATTTCAAAACTTCCATAACCAAGAGATGACTTTGCCATTGTTTTCCCTGGATTCACTTGCTATCCAAAATAATGACTAGTGATTATAGCTAACTAACATACCAACAATTGATTATAGATCTTTCCATCTATTCAGTGATTTTTTTGGTTGGGAAAACTGTCACATGACAATGAAATAATGCTGCAATCAGAAATGGCTGTTGTAGGGTTTTAATTAAAATTGGAGTTTTCCTAAAGTATAGTAGTTACTATTGTAGATCAAGAAAATGAAAGCTTACATTTAAGATTATAAGATATATTTTTAAAAGTTGATCTTTACCTTTGTGAACTCTTTTAACTCTGTAAAGGAGAAAGTTGATGCAGGGATAAGATAAAAAGAGTATGACAGGAGAGTACCTAGATACAGATGTTCTTGAACAAATACCTATTTATGCCATTTAAAATTCATTAAGGCTATGGGGCGCCTGGGTGGCTCAGTTGTTAAGCCTATGCCTTCGGCTCAGGTCATGTTCCCCGGGTCCTGGAACTGAGCCCTGCATGTGGCTCATTGCTCAGCAGGGAGCCTGCTTCTCCCTCTGCCTGCTGCTCTCCCTGCTTGTGTGCGCGCTCTCTCTCTCTCTCTGACAAACAAATAAATATCTTAAAAAAAAAAGAATAAAAGGTTCCAAGATGTATATAATGTCCTACTCCCAAGTGAATATTTTATTTATTTTTATTTATTTATTTATTTATTTATTTATTTTTTAAAGATGTTATTCATTTATTTGAGAGAGAATGAGAGAGAGAGAGAGCACATGAGAGGGGGGAGGGTCAGAGGGAGAAGCAGACTCCCCGCTGAGCAGGGAGCCCGATGCGGGACTCGATCCCGGGACTCCAGGATCATGACCTGAGCCGAAGGCAGTTGCTCAACCAACTGAGCCACCCAGGCGCCCCAATATTTTATTTTTTTAAAAGATTTA
>NW_027859999.1:0-256 GCF_054177405.1 Leptonychotes weddellii
ATGAATCATGGAACACTTCCTCTAAAACTAATGATGTAATGTATGGGGATTAACATAAGAATAAAAAAAATAAAAAATAAATAAAAAAATAAAAATTAGAAGGTAAAAAAAAAACAAAACCTCTTTTAGGCTTTTCTAATACCTTAGGACACATCTTGCTAAAAGATGCAAAATAAATCGAGATAAAGTAAAGATGGTCACAGACACAGCTCAAAGCTAGGGTAGCTTGATGCTCAGTGCAGTTCCCAGGGAAGGA
>NW_027860000.1:0-256 GCF_054177405.1 Leptonychotes weddellii
CACTTCATCTAAAACTAATGATGTAATGTATGGGGATTAACATAAGAATAAAAAAACAAAAACAAAAAAAAACTGAAGCACAGATTTCTGGCCTGTTGTAGGGGGATGAGGAGTGAGGCCGTGGGCTCAGTGCAAAGCCTGCCCAAGAAATGAGAACTCACCCTTGTGATTAGCTTCAGCTCCACTGGACTGAGCTGGGAAGGAAAAGGTCAGCGATGGCCCCAGGGTGGGCCTGTGCTTCCCCTGTGGCCTCTAC
>NW_027860001.1:0-256 GCF_054177405.1 Leptonychotes weddellii
GCCTCAAAGCGCGTGGCTGTTAGCTCTCCCGGCCTCAGGGCACCTGTGAACCTTGCGACGCACCATGCCTCTCCTGCTGGGCTGGGCCACCTGCACCTGTTGGCACCTCCGTGAATTACCGTCCCCCCACCCCTTCCCTGGGGGTTCAGTCGTGCTGCGCATCCTTCGCTTTATGAGCTCCGGTCCCCAAAGCGCACGTTTCCCCCGGGGACGAGCCCCGGGGGCCGCCTTCTGAATAGTATTCTATGTGCTTGAC
>NW_027860002.1:0-256 GCF_054177405.1 Leptonychotes weddellii
AACAATAGCGATCAGGAGAAGGCATTCCATCTCCTGCTGGCAAGTCACACACACACACACACACACACACACACACACACACACACACACACGGCTGGCAGTGCTGCCTATCTTGAGCCTGGTGGCAGCTATAGGAGTTTCTTCATTTGTAAAAACTGCACTGAGATGAATGAATGCACTTGAAATTTATGCATTTTAGTGAATAAAAATTATGCCTCTGTATTTCTGTGAACATTGACAAAAATGTTTGCATACT
>NW_027860003.1:0-256 GCF_054177405.1 Leptonychotes weddellii
ATTGCTGTTACTGCACCCTCAATATCAAGAACTAAAATTAACAACACAGGAAATAAGAGTTGTTTGTGAGGATGTGGAGAAAGGAGAACCCTCTTACACTGTTGGTGGAAATGCACACTGGAAAACAGAATGGAGGTTCTTCAAAAAGTTAAAAATAGAAACACCCTATGACTCAGCAATTGCACTACTAGGTATTTACCGAAAGGATACAAAAATACTGATTCAGAGGGATTCAGTTTCTTTCTTTATTTATTTA
>NW_027860004.1:0-256 GCF_054177405.1 Leptonychotes weddellii
ATCTTCCACGACATAAATCCGTGACCTAGCATGGCCTTCCCACAGTCGGCACTCCGGCGCCACGATTATCATGCGAACTCTCCAAAGGGCAGCCTTCCCCGTGGGCAAGCCGGTCAGGAGGGCTCCGCTGGTCCTTGGGGGCGACATCAGCTCTGATGGCAGCGTCCGTGGGAGGGGGTGCGGCCCTGCCCCCTCCCTGAACCACGCCCACCGTTCTGTGGGGTCCGGTTTCAGGGACCAAGCAGACGACCTGGTC
>NW_027860005.1:0-256 GCF_054177405.1 Leptonychotes weddellii
GAAGAGCACTGGGTGTCCTCTAGGACCCTTTGCTGGGACTCTACGGGGGTCCCCCCACACAGGGGACAGAGAGAGTTGGAGCGGGTGAGGAAGGACAAGAGAGGACAGAGAAGTGAGGAAGGGTGGCTGTGGGAGTGCCTCGCAGAGCAGTGACAACCTGACTTGGAGGCTCTACTCTTCTGCAGGAGTCCCTCTGCCCGGTGCTCACGGGTGACCCCAAACTGAGCTCTGGCCCCCTGAGCACCAGAAACCCCGC
>NW_027860006.1:0-256 GCF_054177405.1 Leptonychotes weddellii
GATTGTTAGGCTTTCTGCCTGTTCTCCAAGTACCAGTTCCTACTAGGTGTTGCACAAAGAGCCAGGTAATGCCTGCACGTGCAGTACACTGAATTATGGGAGAGGAACCCTGAGCTTAGGGAACCTGTATCTTTTATAAAGGTCAGTAGACATACCTGCCCTTTGCCCTGGAGAGACACATTATCTTTTTTTTTTTTTTATTTTTTTTTTTTTTAAAGATTTTATTTATTTATTTGAGACAGAGAGAATGAGAGAC
>NW_027860007.1:0-256 GCF_054177405.1 Leptonychotes weddellii
GCTATTCTGCAAATCTCTACACTAAGTTATCGATAGGATAAAGAACTCAAATGGGGGCACCTGGGTGGCTCAGTTGGTTAAGCGACTGCCTTCGGCTCAGGTCATGATCCTGGAGTCCCTGGATCGAGTCCCGCATCGGGCTCCCTGCTCGGCAGGGAACCTGCTTCTGCCTCTGACCCTCCCCCCTCTCATGTGCTCTCTCTCTCTCATTCTCTCTGTCTCAAATAAATAAATAAAATCTTTAAAAAAAAAAAAA
>NW_027860008.1:0-256 GCF_054177405.1 Leptonychotes weddellii
ATCTGAGCCACCCAGGCGCCCCTATCTCCTTTTCTGCAGCGGGCAGCTTCCCCCAGGCAGAAAAGCGGGGGCAAGTGTGGGTGATGGTGGGATTCGACTCATGTTTCCCTTCTCAAGAACACAGTCCTCTGCATATTGCCCCATTACTCAAGAGTGCATTCATATGTTTTGTCTGGTTTTATAGCTGTTTACAGAAAGAGGAACTCGAGCCAGACTGGAAGCACATTGCTGGAAGTGCAAGCTTCAGTTCTTATTA
>NW_027860009.1:0-13243 GCF_054177405.1 Leptonychotes weddellii
TTGGGCGCCTGGGTGGCTCAGATGGTTAAGCGTCTGCCTTCGGCTCAGGTCATGATCCCAGGGTCCTGGGATCGAGTCCCACATCGGGCTCCCCGCTCAGCGGGGAGCCTGCTTCTCCCTCTGACCCTCTCCCCTCTCATGCTGTTTCTCTCTCGCTCGCTCTCTAAAAAATAAATAAAATCTTTAAAAAAAAAAAAAAGTCTTGCTACTTGCAGGGAATCCAAAGTTACAAGGGACTGGGGTTGAGAAAAAGAGAGCTATCCCATTGTGATCTGGATAAGACCACAAAAGTCTCCGACAGAAAGTTTAACAGAGAAGGGCTCGTGTTATCTCAAAATAATTTCTGATTAAAGTATGTCATGTTTGCATCTTCTAAAGTTGAGTATCAAATAATTTTTAATGGAAGATTTCAGCCAGAAATTCAATTTATTGGCACGTACTAGGTATATTCTATGCATGTAGCACTGTTAGGTGCAAGAGAGTGGTGAGCAGTGAAAGTAAAAGATGAATACAAACCTGCTCCTGACCTTAAGGAAGCCATAATCTGGAGGGAAATACACTAATTGTAATACAAGACTGCTATGTTGTGGGCCTTAATAGAATATAAATACAATACCATTAAATTCCAGAAGAAAAGCTAAACATTTAACTGAAGGGATTGGGAATGGCTTCAAAGAGGAGACAATATTTGAACTGACCTTGACTTTTTTTTTACTCATTCAATAAGTATTTAGTGAGCACTAGATGAAGACACTCTTCTTGGTAATTAGGATACATCAGTGAACAAAATAGATAACAATCCCTTCCCTTAGGAAGCTAAACTTTTATCAATGAGCAGTAAGTATATCTAAGAACATATCAGGGGAGAGAATTCCAGGTAAAGGGAGTAGCAAAAGCAAATTAATGAGTTTTGAATATGCATGGAATCTGGGGAGGGATACACATGGTTGAAAGACAAAGTTCATGATAGCCATTGGGGTGAAATGTGGTATAGGGGAGGAAAAATAATTTCCCTCTACCCCTCTAAGTTTTTGACTGAGAAGACCCTATAATAAATTTAAAAAGAAAACAAAACAGGTTAACAGAAGAAAAACAAACAGAAGTTTAATAACATGTATACCTCCTGTATACATGGGAAATGCCCAGAACACCTTAGTAACTCTGGAGGGGGTGAAGAAGCCAGGTTTTCCAGCAACACATAGTAAGCAATGGTATGGTTGTTATACAGATTTAAATCCATGTCTTCTCCATTGATAAGTTTCTACAGATTTAGTCATTCTCATCTTCCTAGGACAGAGAAGGAGACCCCCTTACAAATTTGGAGATTTCCCATATAAATGTAAATTGTTCCACAAAAGAATAATTTCTGTTTGGTTTTCAGAGCTTCTCTGTATCTATCTGCTATTTTCTAAAAAATAATCAACATAAAATAATCCTTATGCCAAAGAGACATATTTTGGGGTGACATATTCTGCCCCCCCCATGACCAGATGAGGTGGAAAGGGCAGTAGGGAACAGTCGTAAATAGTACGTTTAGAAAGGTGGATTTTTATTCTCTAGGTAATTGAAAATACTGTTTCAAGGAAATAGTCTAATGAGGAATCTGAAACACCATGGTACATACACTATAACTGCTGTGATTGTTGCTGGGCAAGAGCACTGGAAAACACCTGAAGGTCAGTGTAAATGCTTCCAGGACTGGCAGTAAGAAGCGGTCCCTGGACTCTGAGCATAGCCCTGAAACTTCCAGGCCTCGTTCAGATCCACACTGCTGTGTGAGCTTTGGACTACTATGGTCATGTCAAGGAATCTTGTCTATTACTAGGATAGTGTTCCACTGAGGAAACACTAGCAGAAAGAAGAAGAAGAAGGAGGAGGAGGAGGAGGAGGAGGAGAAGGAGAAGAAGAAGGAAAGAAGAAGAAGAAGTCCAAACAAACAAACAAAAAACAAAGAAAAATGCCTAAAAACTTGGTTTGGGTCCATGCTAGGGATTGATGCATATATCCCAAAAGAGGACCCGTGAGGTTAGTGTGACCCCAAGAATAATTATAGCAGCCAGAATCTTTGGGGGCATATCCAATTTTTCAGGGCAAGGACAGGCTTTGAAGAGACGCAATAGATTTCTTTTGCCCACAAGACACCAAAAGCATTCCCTCAGACGGGTTTGTGTTATTTCTAAAAATTTCCTGGAATATAGGCGTCTAGGATCCAATTACTATATGCCTAGTATAATAGGTTTTTACTATAACACTAGCAACTAGTGTTTCGCTAGACTAATACTACACTGAGAGCTGTAAGAGTGTGCAGTTTTTCAAACCCTACTTGTCTTCTATGACTTCAGTGTCCATCTTCTCCTAAAAACTCTATCGACCATACTACCCATGGCTCACTTTTCCCAGCTATGGGAAACTGTTATCAGTGCCACTCATTTACTTTTTTAAAAGATTTATTTATTTATTTATTTAAGAGAGAAAGAGAGAGAGAGCAGGTGGAGGCGCAGAGAGGGAGGGAGACAAGCAGACTCCACACTGAGTGGGGAGCCCCATGCAGGACTCCACCCCAAGGCCCTGAGATCATGACCTGAGCTGAAATTAAGCGTCAGCGCTCAACCGACTGAGCCACCCAGGCACCCCTACTTACTTTTTAATTATATATTCCCTGCAAAAAGAGAGAGAGATAAAGACCTTAATCATCCAAATTTGAGCTCCTTTGGAACTAGAATCAGACTCCATGCTTGATGGCTCACTGGTATTGCTTAGTGCGATTATTCAGCAAACATGGGCAATATAGGGTCTATGGACAAACTTTGAGCCCTAGTTCAGTAATTCTCAAATTATAGTTTGTAAACCATCTTCATCAAAACCAAGTGGAGTGCTTATTAAAAAAATGCAGATCCCTGATTCCCACCTCAAACATGTGTTCTGATGATTTTGTGCTCATTACAATTTGAGAACCACTATGTTAATATAATTAGTGATGGAGAAAAGCAGTTGTTTTTTCTGACAAGCAGCATAAAGTGTT
Source organism: Leptonychotes weddellii (assembly GCF_054177405.1). NCBI lineage: Eukaryota > Metazoa > Chordata > Mammalia > Carnivora > Phocidae > Leptonychotes > Leptonychotes weddellii. The sequence goes on from NW_027860009.1 coordinate 3,023, forward strand.
AAGATACAAAATTCAACAGAGTAAATTTGAGGATTTATTTGTCTTTGTTAAACGATTCATGAATCAGGCAACATCCCATCTAGCAAGTAGAGGGGCTCTCCAAGGAGTTGTACAAAATGGACAATTTTTATAGGAAGGAGGGTGGGGCAAGAAAGTTATAAGAAAAAGAAAGGACTGTTCCAGGCAAGGTCACTTTCCATCTGGGGGATGGTCCAAGGGGATCTTATCATGCCAATTACCTCATCTTCCTTTGGGGGAGAGAGAGGGCCCATGATACAAACTCATTGGCACCCATCAGAAAATTCCTGACTGACAGTTTAAGGTTTACATTCCTAGGGGAGGTTGAAACTATAATTATTTTAGATACTAAGCCCTGGTTTGGTGACTTGGCCTGGCCCAAGTAACAGCATTTTGGGCCTGTGGTTTTCTTTTTAAAAAAAGAAAGGCTCTGAGATGCAGTAAGGTTCATTGCAAAATGGTCTGTGAGTAATCATGTATCTGTGAGGAGAGTTAAGGAATTCTTAACTAGGTCAAGATAATAAAAGAATGAATTTTTATTGAGCTTCCATCTAACAATACTCTTTTAGATGCTTTGAAGCATTATCTCTTTTAATCTTTACAACAACTAGGTAAAGACAGTATTGATTTTTGCAAATGGCATTTGAAGAACTTAAGTAACTTGCCCAGAGTCACCCAGCTAATCAAAGATAGAGCCAGGATTCAAACCTATGTCATTTGATTCCAAAGTCAAGCTCTTCCTAATACATCATGTTAAAATTTGGTAACAATTAAAATTAACTATCATTATGTCTGAAACCATCTTGTTTACAATGCTGGGTTTATGACTAAACTTTGTTTGTGAACACTATGTGAAGACCAATGAAGAGCTTATTAGCAGTATGTTTTTGTTCTTTTTAAATACAATTTGTGATTTTTTTTTTTTTTGGTTAAGCTCATAAAAGCGCATCAACTTACGATTTTATTAAATCCTCCTCTTTTACTTGAAAACTTTGTGTTTTCCATACATCTTTCTGAACTACAAAGTGGTTTGGTCACATTGCCATGTGATGTGCCTTATAAAAGTCAAGGCATCAATGACATCTCAGAATAACAGCAAAGGAGGTTATTTTTAGCTTGATGAACAGTGAGGAAGACAATATACTGAAGAGAAGGCAATCTGGGGGAAATCCAGGAAGAAGGCTCAAAGGGAGGAGACTCAGTGTGACTGAAGATAAAGGACTTTAAACACGCTCCTCAGTCTTATGCAAAAGCTACCAACATTTATGGTATAAAGCCAATGAACAGCCACACACAAATAAATCCAAAATGGAAACCCTAGAAAGTAGGACCATCCTGGGCCTCATTTAATCCACTGGTCGGCAGGTAGAATAGGGTTCTGAAGGGCAGAAAAGGGAAGGAATGACAGGAAAATTAGAGACATTTCAACCAAACTAGCGTTAATACCAAGAGTTCAACATTTTCTAGACGTTCCCCTTGCTCTGCACCCTGACGGCCATTGGAATACCATGTGTAGATTCCAATTGCCCCAGGACTTCTAATCAAGGGAACTGCATGATAAAGGCTGATGGCTTCTTTTGGTCTCTAGTCAAGGTAACTGCATTTTCCAGCAGTGAGATATTGATCTTCAGGAAAGGCTGCTCTGTGCTCCATGAAAAAACTGAGAAGTAGGATACTGGAGGCCAGGTCAGAAGTTTTTGTCTTTCTAAATGAATGCAACAGATCCAAGTTGGGTCAATTTGGGCAACTCAAGCTTCAAACGTGCCACTGAGTTAGTGGGAAGTCAAGATTTTAGTGCTGATTTTCAATCTCATTTATCTTCCCATTTAAATTTTTTGTGTCTTAGCTTGAGAATGTCCATTCCTCATGACCCATGCAAAATCCAGTGTGAAGACTTAAATTGGGAGAAATTGGTCCACACCTCTTCATTTTCTTTCTCATGACCTTATCCATGGGAACACAGTGTGGGGAAGGAGAGAGAATATGAGGTAGAATTGGTTCTGGATCCCTCCAGTGCATTTTACTAACTGTAGGGCCTCTTCTCTTCAGTAAAGTGGAGACACTTATTCTTACCTTATCTGGCTGCTGTAAGGATCAAATTAGATAATATACCTATAGCACTTAGTATTTGTCAATATATGACTTTATAAAGTTATCACATGACTTTCATACAAATATAAAGAAAGCATGTGCCAAAAATACATTTACCTTGGGGTGCCTGGGTGGCTCAGTTGGTTAAGTATCCAACTCTTGATTTCAGCTCGGGTCATGATCTCTGGGTTCTGGGATGGAGCCCAGCATCAGGCTCCCCACTCAGCAGGGGGTCTGCTCGAGGATTCTCCCTCCCCCTCTGCGCCGCCCCCACCTTAAACTATGTTCCCCCCCACGTCTCTCTCTCTCAAATAAGTAAATAAATCTTTTAAAAATATATACTTACCTTCACGAAGGAACTAGCAGGATGGTAAAGATGGTTTAAAGAATTAGAGCAACAATGATTATGTAATCCACTGGGAGAGGCTGAGTTACAGATAAAACTGATTATTGTCCTACAGAACAATAAAAACATAAACTTTGAGGTTATCCTTTATACCAGACATGAATTATTTGCATCTCCCTTGGATAAAAATCTACAAGTTAACATATAATTTCGTAGTCTTGACCTTAAACAATTGAAAATAGTAAAACAAGCAAAAGTACAATCACCTGGAGAATTAAATCTTCCTTGGGGGGGCCTGTTAGACAATGATCCCATAGGACCTTAAAGGAGATGCAGTCATCCTTTTGCTTTATTTCCAAGTTTTAGACAATTTGTTCAGAAGTCCCCTTTTGTATCATAAATAATCTCCAGAGATTGTTCATATTACAAAACGTCTGGTGTCATTGTGTTTGGACCTGATTAGTTTACACAGCAAGGTGTTAATCAACCATATAAGCCTCTTTGAACATGACCAGCAAATTCAGAGCTACTGTTTTTAAGCGACTACTCAGGCCAGAAAAGTAACTTTTATATGCAAATTTCTAAAGGAATCTCTGATTGCATTTTCAAGACATGTTTTTGTTGCTCTTATGGGCTCTTTTATTCCAAGGTGTATTCGTTTCTTATTGCCACTTAAATGGCAATCACCACAAACTTGGTGGTTTAAAACAACACAAATTTATTCTCTTAAAATTCTGAGGTCAGAAGTCTGACATGGTCTCAGGGGGGTAAAGTCAAGGTGTCGGCAGGACTGGTTCCTTCTGGAAGCTCTACAGGAAAATCAGTTCCCTTGTTTTTTCCAGTTTCTGGAGATGTCCAATAATCCTTGCCCTGTGGACCCTTGCCTCTATTTTCAAAGCCAGCAATAGCTTTGCATTTTTCAGTCTCTTTTTCTCTGTCCCTCTGCTTCTGCCTATCTGACTTCTCCTGGGATCTTCTTATGAAGACCCTTGTGATGACATTGGACCCACCCAGATAATTTAGTATGATCTCCCCATTTTATGATCTTCAACTTGATCACATCTACAAAGCTCCTTTTGCGTATTTTAAGCTATGAAGATTAGGTCATGGATACTTGGGGGGTAGGGGGTGTTATTCTCCCTACCACACAAGGGTAAGAAACTAAATCCAAGAAATGCATCTGCACAGTATTCCTATAATACCTATCTATATTTTGGTGAATTTCTCTTTGAAGTACCCAACAGCTGATAGATTTCCTGACCTGTCAGGAAATGGCCTTCCTTATCACCTATAAGTATGAGATTCCATAAACCACAGAACAAAAAACAGACCAGTTTCCTGAGAGGGTTTCTGGCTCTTGGGTCTACAGATAAAGGAGAGTATATGTTCCTTAATGGTGGGTTTGCTATATCTGATTAAATGAGATCTATTCTCAAATGTAACAATCCTAGTATAACCTCATTTACACAACCAATTTGTCAAACTCTATCCTGGTAAAAACAGAAGACAGATATTTGTTGTCTTATGCAAATGACTACATTGCCATAAAATCTAGTGAGCTGTTACTGAATTCTGAGGCTTCAGGGAGAAGAAAAGACCATGTAAAGAATGTGTCATGTATAGGTTACTATGTTGAGGTTTGTAGATAAAGAAAGGACATCTTCACTCCTTTAATAGGACATTTAAAACCATATCAGCAGTACTTAAAGCCAAATAATCACACTTACATTTCTCTTCATCATTCATTTAATCTTACTTAAGTCTTATACACCTGGACATTGGGTCAGCACTCTGCTTTCATAAGGTCTACTCTGAACCTACTAAAAAGAGTTCTAGAGATCCCAATTCAGTGCTCTGGTACAGTTCCAGTTGTCTAAGCGATGTCACTTTAAGCTCCGAAGTCTGTACCCATGGCTCTATTTCTTAAAGTACCAATAGGTAAGAGAATCTGGCACCATTTTCCCATGAGGCTCTGAGACTGTCATTCTTTGACAAAGTCCCATTTTCCAGTCCATAGCTTATAGCAAAAACTTCAGACAAACATGAGGAGAAAGTAGAAACCACTTGTTGATGCTGGGAAAAAAAGTCTATCTGATCATGTTACATAGAAGGAAAGTTATAAACTTTATGTTTTCTCTAGAGAGACTAAGGACACCAAGACCAATTGAAAGAGAAAAAAATCCCACCAGTTTTACATTCATATAGTATTTGACATAACAGGATTCACAAGTTTAAAATATATATCTTATTGGGCGCCTGGGTGGCTCAGTTGGTTAAGCGACTGCCTTCGGCTCAGGTCATGATCCTGGAGTCCCAGGATCAAGTCCCGCATCGGGCTCCCTGCTCGGCAGGGAGTCTGCTTCTCCCTCTGACCCTCCTCCCTCTCATGCTCTCTGTATCTCATTCTCTCTGTCTCAAATAAATAAATAAAATCTTTAAAATAAATAAATAAATAAAAAATAAAAAAAATATATATCTTATTAATAAAGCCATAAAAACTGAACAAACTTTGTCAAAATTTTAACACACATCTTTGTTTTTATTCAGACTTATCATGTTTGCATCAAGGCAACCAAATTCAATTCCCTCAAGTAGTATACACACTCATGCTCTTTTGTTCACTATACTTTTTCATAATTTGCCACATATTTTCTCTTTAGCTTATATACAAAAGTATAGCCCATTACTCTATATAAATGAGCATGCATAATGCAGCCCCATAGAGCCACATACAGCCTTTAAACATCTTTTTCAATGTGACAAAAAGAAGCATATTCATTACCATTACCCAAAGGACAGTTTCTCAACATATAAAAATAATAAGATATACAGAGATATACACGTATAAATGTACACACACATATACGGTGACCAGTACATCAGTATTGTCTCTTATTGAGAAGCCATTTAGATACTCAAAGATTATCCATTCACTTCATTTATCATTAGCTCAAGGTCTTAAACTCAATGAGGAACTTGGAAATTATGTTTAAACGGGTACATCACAAAGCATAAACTGTTGATTAAAAATTTTGTCAGAATCCTAATTCAATATAATTGCATACATAATTTTATATCTCCTTCATTTTAAATATTATGTAGCAATTCTAGCAATTCAATAAACCAGTATAAGAAATTTAAGATGTTCATGGGGTGCCTGGGTGGCTCAGTCAGTTAAGAGTTTGCCTTTGGCTCAGGTCATATTCCAGAGCCTGGCTCCCTGCTCAACAGAGAGTCTGCTTCTCCCTCCACCCATCCCCACCACTTGTGCACTCTCTTTCTCAAACAAATAAGTAAAATCTTAAAAAAAAAAAAAAAAAAGAAGAAGTAGAAGAAGTTTAAGAAGTTTTCGATTACCTACTCTCTGGCTTAAACTATAATTCAATACTGATAAAATTAGGGGAAAGAAATGTATTAATTTTTTTAGTTAATTTTTAAAAAAATCCTTAAATGTAGTTAAAGGTACACTTTGATTATATGAACTTGGGTTTTTACATAAAAATGCTTCTGAGCTAGCAGTTTCTGAGAGTTTTTTTTAAGGGTAGCACATGAAATATAGTAAAACTTTAGTTTCTCTATATAATGGGAATCTGGGGTATATTAATATAAGTAATCAAAGAGGTAACCAAAAAAAAAGAAGCCCTTTTATTTGTAAGTTTTTATAATCTAATTTATTAATACTTTCTGGTTATAGGAATAAATTTCTCACTCACAGAATGAGGTAAAGAGGCTTTTCTCATTTCCAGACATAAGATATATTCTCTGAGGGTTGCAGCCTCAGTTCCACAATCTTAGCCATGAGTTGAAAGTAAACATAGAACACAAAAAAATCTTGGGCATGGAATTCAAGGGGTATTTCTCCTTTCCAGTGAACTTAAGATATATTCTTGCTCAGATAAAAGAAAAAGACTAACAAACCAGATTTTCAGTCATCTGTCACACTACTGACAGAGAGGTAGATTACTTTCTCTACATGACAGACCACCATGTAATCAGAACAAAATGCCAGATTCCAATTCAATGTTGTCACCAATAGAGAATGACTTTGTGGCCACATGCAAATCAGATTCTCATGTACACGTGTTCTCTTGACTATGTTCTTGAGACTAGACTAGCATTCAAATAACCACTAGTCCCTAGACTTGGTCATGACCAAAACCAAGATCTTCTGAGACACACAGTGCTCTCTTGACTATACAGTAGAGATGGCCCAGTGGTCAGAGACCAGACACAGGTCTACGGGTCCCTGCACCCAGTATAAAAATAGAAAGAGCCCAAACTATGAGTTAGGCAAGGTACTTACAGACTGAGACACTTGGGCAAAAATCAGTATCAAAATATAGAGTCAAAAGAAAAGAAATGAAAAGAAAAGAACAAGAGAAATGAAGAGTCAGCAGAGGTAAAATCCATTACTGTTTGGGATTTGTGCCAGGACTGGGATAAAGAGGACTAAATAACCCATTAGTTTGGCTTTGGCAGGTGAGCTTATTTGGTCATCTTAGTAGAACCATCTCCAAACAGTCAAAGTATAATTTTAAGATAATTACAAATGTGACTAATACAAACATAAAGTGAGCAAGTGTTGAAGACACATTTAACTTTGAGGGAACGGGCAAGATGGTGAAGCTCATTCCAAGGAGATGTAGAGGAAAAGTAATTGTAGAGGCCACCTGGAAAATCAAAACTTGTTAACATGCCAGGGCAATAAAATTATAATTTGAAGGTTATCTTTTATATTAGACAGAAATTGCTTACATTTTATAGATTAACATTTTACAGAGTCTGGGAATTAAGATACATTTCCCTAGAGAATCAAGTCATCCTTGGGTGAGCCTCTTAGACAATGACCACTATGACAAAGTCCATGCAGTCTTTTTAATTTTTTTCCTTTATTCAAATTTTGGTAAGTTTCATTAACACATAGAATAGTCATTTAAAAATTTCTTTCTCTCATCTTAATCTAATTCAAAAGGAAACTAACCTTCGGGCTTACCATGAACTTTCTATTTACAATACTCTTACAAGAAAGCATAATTCCTTAATACATAAATGAAAATACTAGAAACCATTGTCCTTAAAAGATCATATCTACTAGAAAAGCACATCCTCTCCTGCTCTCAAAAAGGAAGTTTCTTTCAATAAGAAAGAATTTATTCCCCATGGTAAATGGGAATGGCTGTGTCAGGGAAAATTCTAAGAAAGGAGGCTTTATGTGCTTTTACATATTTAAGTCCCCTTTAGGGGAAAGAAAATGAATAAAAGCAATCATTTTAACAAAATGAACTTAAAAGTTGACTATTACAAGAGCCTAGAGTTAGGTATTAACCACTTACTTCCTCAAAACTAAAACATATATATATATATATATATATATATATATATTTGGACAGTAAAATTATCTTAAGAAAGAGCATACAAGTAAGACATTAATGAAAACTTTTGTTTTTCTTCTTTCAGCTCTTGATTTCTGTCTCTTGGCCATCACATAATATGCCTGATAAGAGAAAAGAAAAAAGTCACACCATTTGATTCACTTGCCATTAGACAATTGTTGTCAAGAGGTCTTATGCAGGATAGAAATTAAAGCCATTTCCTAAAATAGGGACAATAGTTTAAGTATTGTTTTCAGTTAAGTATCCTATAATTGTCCCCTGTGCAAATGCTTCTACATAAGGCAAACAAATTGTAATTATGACTAATATAATTATATATCATTTCTAAATTGTATCTGCTTCAGCCTTGCCCCAGAAAATGGATTCCTTATGGATCTTATTCCTCATATCCAGGAGTTAATCATTGTCTATTCACCTTAATCAATAATACATTGGTAATTAATAAATGCTAATCAACAGTTAGTTTGGAAAACAAAACAAAGAACATAGAAATGCTCATCAGTGGATGGGAGGCAGAAAGACAAGGCAGTTGTGTCAGTAAGAGAAGCTTGACTTTGAAGGTCAAAAGATATTTCAGTTCAGTAAAGAACCAGGCAGGGAGTCTTTGTAGATATTTGAGGCAGGGAAGGAAGCATTGTTAAAGCATGAAAAAGGAACTTTTTTGCCACTTGGGTGAGCAGGGAGGAGAAGCGAGAAGTGGGAATTACACTGCACCAGTGACTGGAACACTAAATTCAAGAATCAAACCAACGCAACAGAGTCCAAACAAAGGGACACAATGGACACACTTAGTGGAAATGAAATTGGATTCTGAACTGGATTTTAAGACCCTGCTATGAGCTATATGCTACATCAAGAGATAAATGTTACCAATTCTGCCCATTTTCAGAGAGCTCCATAAACTCTGGACAATGTATCGAATTGACTCACAGCGTGACCCCCAAAAAGGAATAGTTGCTTGTAGAAAAAAGCTTTCTGAAAATCCTGTAGAACTTTAATGAAGAAAACTACCTCCTTCCACATAGATCAAGAGGGTTAAAACTGCACATTTTGAGAAGCATGAAGAACGGGCCTGAAAACTGATTGAGTCCAAAGCCCTAGCACAGTACAGATTTCCACCCAACTGAAGTCTTAGACAAATTGTCTTCCACTCTCAGGTAGATGCTATGACACGAATGCAGAAGTTTATTTAGTGACTCTCATTTACCCCACCAATCCATGAAACCAGCCTTTGCCTTGCAAAATAAAAAGTGACCAGAGTACCAAAAGTAGGATTGGGATATAGTGGGGAGGAAAAGAAGATTGCAATGCCAGGAGGCGTACCTAACTATACAGAGAAGACTCTCCCTACTTGCATTCAATATTGATTTTTTTTGCCCCAGTGCAGAGAATATGATTACCTGTATTTCAGCAAGTGTAACAACAGGTGTTACTGTCAACTGTAAAAATATGCCATCTTTTTTTAAAGCCGGTGCTAGCATTTGGCATTGTGAGCTCCCTTGGCAATAAACTCTGGAGGCAAAGTTCAAGGGTCTGAAGAATTTCTTATGTGTTATTGCACTGGAGTAACTCACATCTAGTCTGGCCATGTAGATGGCTTAGATGAGAGCTGAAGGCTTCTTGTGTCCACATATCATTTCCTGATATGAATTTGACTTCCAGCATTATCAAGTGATAAAATTTACTTCTGACATGATTTCCATTCCATCTGCATGGTAGCCAAAAAATATGTCTGGGTTAATTGTGTTGGACCCTGATAATTAAGTTGATCCCATTCATTATTCTGTCTGTAAGAACTTGAATGGCAATGCTTTCTTCATGAAACTGGCCACCCTGCTGGGGAAGTATTTCTATTAGTACTTAATGGTGTGCAAGTTGGTGGGACAGGGAGATGGAGGAATACGCTATCCCTATGTTCATATGTGGGCATGTGAATATGTTTCATTTTGTTCTGTGAGAACTACCTGCTAACCAATCCTCTGCTTGCAATCTTGATCTTTGAGTCATCCTCCCCTAGTTCTGCTAAAATGATCTCCCTAGAGTGCGCATCTGCCCATGATACTCCCAGGCTTCAAACATTCTGATGATTCCCATGTGTCTATTGAGCAAAGTCCAAGCAAAGTAGCACAATTCATAACACCCTTAAGAACAAGTGTCCACCTATCTCCTTCCTAGGCCCATTTCTCATCATTCCTTATCTTGGATTGTGGATCCATGACAGACATAACTTATTCTATATTTCATGCTTTTTACTCAGGCTGTAAATCTTTGCTTGGCCAATTTTTTTTTTTAATCTTTCTTTTTAAGATTATTTATTTATTTATTTGAGAGAGAAAGAGTAAGCGAGAGAGAGAGAAGGAGCAGGGGGAAGGC
>NW_027860010.1:0-1921 GCF_054177405.1 Leptonychotes weddellii
TTCAAAATACTGATGGTACATAAGGTAAAATTTATACAGCTCTTAGAAAAATCATGAGATTATTTGCTGCTGCAATAAATTTTATTTCCTCTTCATGATGTTTAAAATAGGGGAAAATACACTGAGCTATTTTATTAGGAATAAAACACTCATCAATAAATTATCATTAGCATATAATTGTTTCAAAAGCGCCTTGTAACGAAAGAGGATATTCCTTGGAGCAACTTGCTACTTTTCTCAAAAGTAGAGACTCAATCCAAAAGAAAGTCTCTGAACAGGCTACACTCTTCTCCTGTTCATCAGTGGCAGTGTTAAGCTAACTTCTCTTTCAATTCAGAGGTGATGAAGTAACTGCCAAAAATTGAAACATATGTTGTTAGTAGCAATAGTTTTGAGCATATGGAAAGCTCAACAATTCTTATGGAAAATAATAAAAGCCTCTCCTTTGGATGAGGACATGATGAATGTCACTATTTGACTCTTGCAGACAAACGCATTTAAATTAAGGATATTACCTTATCCACTGGACCAAAAATGTCACCACCCCCTATGTCCCCCCAAATACACACACACACATACACACACACACACACACATATATATGCTTTAAAAATCCTCTATGCTTTCCATGATCTAGTGTTGGTTTTTAAAATATATATATGCATACATGGAGAAAAAATAATAATTTCAGAAAATAAAATGTTTATACATATAAATACATACACACATGTACTTAAAAATAACTAAAGAAAATACCCCAGAATTCATTCTGTTATTACCCACTTCTATCTCCTTTTGTTTGCAAACGTGATTCTTTAGAATTCCATCTTGGAATACTCTGGCATTCTGGTCTCGAGAAAGTTGTAACTTAGCGTCATTTCGCTCTTCTACAACCTAGAGACATATTTTCATTAGGATTTTGAATCACCATTAAAAAGAAAAAAGTTAGGGGTGCCTACGTGGCTCAGTCAGTTAAGCGGCTGCCTTCGGCTCAGGTCATGCTCCCAGGGTCCTGGGATCGAGCCCCACGTCGGGCTCCCTGCTCAGTGGAGAGTCTGCTTCTCCCTCTCCCTCTGCCTGCCTCTCTGCCTACTTGTGCTCTCTATGCTCTGCCAAATAAATAAATAAAATCTTTAAAAAAAAAAAATCAAAAGCTTAAGAGAACTTAAAAATAATGTTCAAAAGAAGTAGCCATTTTAAATACAAGGATTTTATCCTGCATGAATAACTCAAATTTTAATTTAAATGACAGCTAAATTTGTCATAAAGTAAAAAAAAAATAAAAAAATAAAAAAAAAATAAATTTGTCATAAAGTAAAAATACAAGAAGATATAGTATGTGAAAATAAAATTTCTTTACAAAACATTTAACTAGTTCCATCATAGTCTCAAGGCGATTGAGCCTGTATTTTAACATAAAAAATCCAAAACTGGGGTGCCTGGGTGGCTCAGTTGGTTAAGTGTCCTACCCTTGGTTTTGGCTCAGGTCATGGTCTCAGGGTTGTAAGATCCAAACCTGAGTCGGGCTCTTCATTCAGCACAGAGTCTGCTTGAGATTCTTTTCCCTCCCTCTCCCTCCCCCTTTACTCCTTCCCTTGCTCATGCTCTCTCTCTAAAAATAAATAAAATCTTAAAAAAAAAAAAAGCCAACATTCACATTTATCTCAATTTACCCTCTATCCCTTCATTCAGAAAATATAGAGAGAGCATATATGAGGAGCCAAGAATTCCAATAAGTTAATAATTTTAACTAAAAATATTATACTTCTTATTAGGATAAAATTAAATTTTTTATCTATTTTATACCTAAACAATATACATTAAATCAAGGGTATATTATAAATAATACTGATGGAAATATGCAATTTTTATCAAAGATTTACCTGATCCAAATTATTTCTCACAGTCCTCAATTCCGCAC
>NW_027860011.1:0-256 GCF_054177405.1 Leptonychotes weddellii
ATCTATCCATTCATTTATTCATCCATCCATTATCTATCTATCTATCTCTCTATCTATTATCTATTTTCTGTCTATATCCATCCATCTATCCATCCATCCATCTATCCATCCATCCATCATCTATCTATCCATCCATCCATCCATCTATCCATCCATCCATCATCTATCCATCCATCCATCTATCCAACCATCCAACCATCCATCTATCCACCTATCCATCATCTATCTATCTATCCATCTATCTATCTATCCATTC
>NW_027860012.1:0-256 GCF_054177405.1 Leptonychotes weddellii
ACCATTATACAGTTTGGGGTTTATTTAATCAGTCAGGGTTACTTTATCTAATCCAATGCATGATTGTTCCTTTGTTGCGGAAAATAGAATTAAATATTTTCTTCACAGGTAAGCCCAGCCTTAGAGAAGCATGGAATTTGCCGACAAGCTCTTCTTCCTTCTCCTTTCTTTTTTTTTTTTTTTTTAATATATATTTTTTTAATTTTATTTATTTATTTGAGACAGAGAGAATGAGAGAGAGAGAGCACATGAGAGG
>NW_027860013.1:0-256 GCF_054177405.1 Leptonychotes weddellii
GACAAAAAGGTAAAGACACAGTGATAACTAAATCAATTTGTCACTTTCTAGCTCAAAGACTCGGGGCAAATTATCTTCCTCTGAACCTGGATTTCAGCCCCCGTAAAATTGGAACGGTGCCTTACCCCTTGCGTTTGTGCTCCCTTTCTCCAACCTACTTAGATAAGAGAATGCTGACAGCATTTATTTCATAGAATCCGTGTGTGGCTGCTATTGGCCTGTTAAACAAGCCGTTTCTGTTCGTTGCTCACTATAC
>NW_027860014.1:0-256 GCF_054177405.1 Leptonychotes weddellii
ATCTTTAAAAATAAATAAAACTAAAATAAAAATCTTTTTTAAAAATCTGTTTTTGTTTTTTTTTTTTTAAAGCCTGCACTAGATCCCTGTAACCACTGTCCTGCGCCCCCCAGGACCCTCCTGGTCTCCGCATGGGCCAAACAGGCGAGGGGAGAGGAGCTGTGGTGGGAATCGCGGCCCCGCACCCTTCAAGTCCTGGGGGGAGGCTCCAACCTCCTCCCGCTCCCGGGGACGCAGTATTGCCCTACGGGGACTC
>NW_027860015.1:0-256 GCF_054177405.1 Leptonychotes weddellii
CATGGGCCAGGAACTTTCTAGAACTTCACCTATGTCCACAGCAGCCCTCCGGGAGGAGCTGGGAGAGGAAATAGAAAGCTGGGTACAGGACCCTGGGGCTGGGGGCAGGGGTGGGATCTGGCCGTGTCCCAGGAACCTCCATGTGGCCCAGTGGACGGCACTGACTCTGGTGCCCCAGGCCCTGCCCAGCACCATCTCGAGCTGTCTCAGTCATCTCTGAGGCCCATCTCGGGGCAGCCCAAGCCCATATGCCTCA
>NW_027860016.1:0-256 GCF_054177405.1 Leptonychotes weddellii
AAAAAGTAGCTGATGGTTGGCTTAGATACTGTAATAAAATCCAATGACTTTTTGTTATTATGTTAATCACCATACATTACATCATTAGTTGTTTTTTTTTAAAGATTTTATTTATTTATTTGACAGAGAGACACAGCGATAGAGGGAACACAAGCAAGGGGGAGTGGGAGAGGGAGAAGCAGGCTTCCTGCCGAGCAGGAAGGACCCTGGGACGCTGGCCTGAGCCGAAGGCAGACGCCTAACGACTGAGCCACCC
>NW_027860017.1:0-256 GCF_054177405.1 Leptonychotes weddellii
AAAGGGAGAAAGGAAAGGAAAAGGAAGGGAAGGGAAAGGAAGGGAGGAAAGGAAGAAAAGAGAAGAGAAGAGAAGAGAAGAGAAGAAAGCCTTTTTCTTTTCTGTGCCAAAAAGTTCTGCTTTCTTTAGCCCCTATCCTGAGCCCTGGGCCTTTGTTCACATTTCTGAAGACTGGATTTTCTGGTAAAATTTTTTTTTTTAATTTTTTTATTCTTATATTAATCCCCATACATTACATCATTAGTTTTAGATGTAG
>NW_027860018.1:0-256 GCF_054177405.1 Leptonychotes weddellii
CAGGTCTCCAGTAGTGGCTCTGACAAGGGCCTCCTCAGTCCCAGTGGGAGGATCTCGGGATCTGCCCGCAAGTGAGGGCAGGACCACGGGGCGCGTGGGAGAGCAGGTGCTCATGCAGAGGGCACTCACCGGGCCTTGCTGCTTATTCAAGAGTGCTGTCCGTCCTGACGTCCCTGCTGTCGGCAGTGTGGAGCACCTCCGCCCCACTCACACACCTGTGGGCTGCATGTGGCGCTGGGAGGCCGGCTGTGAGCCG
>NW_027860019.1:0-1921 GCF_054177405.1 Leptonychotes weddellii
GGTTGTCTTTTGGTTTTGTTGACCGTTTCCTTTGCTGTGCAAAAGCTTTTTATCTTGATGGAAGTCCCAATAGTTCATTTTTGCCCTTGCTTCCCTTGCCTTTGGCGATGTTTCTAGGAAGAAGTTGCTGTGGCTGAGGTCGAAGAGGTTGCTGACTGTGTTCTTCTTTAGGATTTTGATGGATTCCTCTCTCACATTAGGTCTTTCATCCATTTTGAGTCTATTTGAGTCATTCTTCTGCATGTGGCTGTCCAATTTTCCCAGCACCATTTGTTGAAGAGACTATCTTTTTTCCATTGGACATTCTTTCCTGCTTTGTCGAAGATTAGTTGACCATAGAGTTGAGGGTCCATTTCTGGGCTCTCTATTCTATTCCATGGATCTATGTGTCTGTTTTTGTGCCAGTACCATACTGTCTTGATGATGACAGCTTTGTAATAGAGCTTGAAGTCCGGAATTGTGATGCCATCAGCTTTGCTTTTCTTTTTCAACATTCCTCTGGCTATTTGGGGTCTTTTCTGGTTCCATATAAATTTTAGGATTATTTGTTCCATTTCTTTGAAAAAAGTTGATGGTATTTTGATAGGGATTATATTAAATGTGTAGATTGCTCTAGGTAGCATAGACATTTTCACAATATTTGTGCTTCCAGTCCATGAGCATGGAACGTTTTTCCATTTCTTTTTATCTTAATTTCTTTCATGAGTATTCTATAGTTTTCTGAGTACAGATCATTTGCCTCTTTGGTGAGAGTTATTCCTAGGTATCTTATGGTTTTGGGTGCAATTGTAAATGGGATCGACTCCTTAATTTCTCTTTCTTCTGTCTTGTTGTTGGTGTATAGAAATGCAACTGATTTCTGTGCATTGATTTTATATCCTGCCACTTTACTGAATTCCTGTATGAGTTCTAGCAGTTTTGGGGTGGAGTCTTTGGGTCTTCCCCATAAAGTATCATATCACCTGCAAAAAGTGAGAGTTTCACTTCTTCTTTGCCAATTCGGATGCCTTTTATTTCTTTTTGTTGTCTGATTGCTGTGGCTAGGACTTCTAGTACTAGACTTCTAGTACTAGTTGAACAGCAGTGGTGACAGTGGACATCCCTGTCGTGTTCCTGACCTTAGAGGAAAAGCTCTCAGTTTTTCCCCACTGAGTATGATACTCGCTGTGGGTTTTTCATAGATGGCTTTTATGATCTTGAGGTATGTACCCTCTATCCCTATACTCTGAAGAGTTTTGATCAAGAATGGATGCTGTACTTTGTCAAATGCTTTTTCTGCATCTATTGAGAGGATCATATGGTTCTTGTTCTTTCTTTTATTAATGTATTGTATCACAGTGATTGATTTGTGGATGTTGAACCAACCTTGCTGTCCAGGAATAAATCCCACTTGGTCGTGGTGAATAACCCTTTTAATGTACTGTTGGATCCTACTGGCTAGTATTTTGGTGAGAATTTTTGCATCCATATTCATCAGTGATATTGTACTCTAGTTCTCCTTTTTAATGGGGTCTTTGTCTGGTTTTGGGATCAAGGTAATGCTGGCCTCATAAAATGAATTTAGAAGTTTTCCTTCCATTTCTATTCTTTGAAATAGCTTCAGAAGACGAGGTATTAATTCTTCTTTAAATGTTTGGTAGAATTCCCCTGGGAAGCCATCTGGTCCTGGGCTCTTATTTGTTGGGAGATTGTTGATTATTGCTTCAATTTCCTTAGTGGTTATGGGTGTGTTCAGGTTTTCTATTTCTTCCTGGTTCAGTTTTGGTAGTTGATACATCTCTAGGAATGCATCTATTTCTTCTAGATTGTCTAATTTGCTGGTATATAATTGCTCATAATATGTTCTTATGATTGTTTGTATTTCTTTGGTGTTGGTTGTGATCTCTCTATTTATTTGGGTCCTTTCTCTTTTCTTTTTGAT
>NW_027860020.1:0-256 GCF_054177405.1 Leptonychotes weddellii
CCTCCACCCTCCTCTAGTATTTTCATCAACCACCACATCTCCCCGAGGCCTCCGTCTACCTCCACCTGTCTCAGTTACTGTTGTCCCTCACTTGCTTTTTGCCGGCTCTCCCCGTGGCCCCTCCTGCTGGCCTCCGACATCCAAGCAGGGTGGTTTGAAAGGTGGGTTGGATTTCCTAGCTGCCCTAGCCAGGGCTTCATGTGGCTCGCAGAGTAAGCAGACAATCTCTTGTGAACTTAAAGATCAAGCATGATCC
>NW_027860021.1:0-256 GCF_054177405.1 Leptonychotes weddellii
ATTTGTATTGTAGGATATTAGTCATTTCCCTGTTATATGTGTTGCAAATATTTTCTTCCAATTTGTCATTTGGCTTTTGACCTTCCTTATGTCATTTCTTTTTAGATTTTAGCCAAAATAAAGTACTTAAAAACTTTTTATATAGTTAATTTATCAATGTTTTCTCTTTTTTTCATATCTAGACTTTCTTTTTTTTTTTTATTCTTATGTTAATCCCCATACATTACATCATTAGTTTTAGATAAAGTGTTCCATG
>NW_027860022.1:0-256 GCF_054177405.1 Leptonychotes weddellii
TACAAGGGAAGGCTGAACAGAAGGATGAGAACTGCATTATTCACTGATGTGAAATGATATTAAGTGAAAAAAGCAAGATGCAAACAGTGTACAAAATAAGCTGCCATTCGTGTTTTTATTTATACGTGTTTGCTTGAAGATGTGTACAATGTCTCTGGAGAAATTCACCAAAAAACCATTTCTAGGAGTTCATATTTAATGGGTCCAGAGTTTCAGTTGGGATAGAGGAGAAAGTTCTGGAAACGGATGGTGACGA
>NW_027860023.1:0-256 GCF_054177405.1 Leptonychotes weddellii
ATGGTAAGTATAGACAGTATAGTTTAAAATTATATGTACTGCTTGTTGACAATTGAATAAGAAAAATCTATGCATAGAAAATTCTGGAAAAAATTCACGATACTGTATTTTAAGGGATCAAATTATAATTTTTTTCTTATTGTAATTTAAAAAATTTAATGACATTACTATATTTAGAATAAAACATTTTTTTTTTTTTGGACATCATAGGTAAGCTTGCCTCTAACCATTAAAAGATGCTTCTGAGGGGTGGCTG
>NW_027860024.1:0-256 GCF_054177405.1 Leptonychotes weddellii
GGAGAAGCAGGCTTCCTGCTGAGCAGAGATCCTGATATAGCACTGGATCCCAGGACACCAGGATCATGTCCTGAGCTGCAGGCAGACACTTAACTGACTGAGCCACCCAGGCGCCCCTGTTTTGGCCATTTAAATTTATGTGTATTTCCATTAAGGTCTGAAATCAATATGCCAAATTTCTACAAGAAAGTTCCCAGGATGCTATTAGGGATTGTAATAAATATATAGATCAACTGGAAGACAAATGGCACTTTTA
>NW_027860025.1:0-256 GCF_054177405.1 Leptonychotes weddellii
AGTACTAAGCACTTCAAAGAATTCTCCAGTTATAAACACATAGAAAGAACTATCCATCACTGTAAATCGATAACTACATAACATCAAACCCACAGACAGGGTTCGTCGCGACGCTGACTTTATCCAGCGAATGGGGCACATCACCCGCCGTGTGAGCAGACGTGCAGAGACACCCACGAGCACGGTTAGTGTGCAGCCCCCCAGGACCACAAGAGGAAGCAGCCCCTCCTCCAGCCCAGGTCGACGGGTTCAGCCG
>NW_027860026.1:0-256 GCF_054177405.1 Leptonychotes weddellii
ACATCAACATGGATGGGACTGGAGGGGATTATGCTAAGTGAAATAAGTCAAGCAGAGAAGTCAATTATCATATGGTTTCACTTATTTGTGGAACATAGGAATAGCATGGAGGACATTAGGAGAAGGAAGGGAAAAATGGGGGGGGATCGGAGGGAGAGATGAACCATGAGAGACTATGGACTCTGGGAACAAACAGGGTTTTAGAGGGGAGGGGGGAGGGGGGATTGGTTAGCCCAGTGATGGATATTAAGGAGGG
>NW_027860027.1:0-256 GCF_054177405.1 Leptonychotes weddellii
CACACACGCACACGGGGGCGCTCACACAGACACGGGTGCACACTCACGCACGCACATGCGGGCGCTCACACAGACACGGGTGCACACGCACGCACACGCGGGCGCTCACACAGACACGGGTGCACACTCACGCACACGCGGGCGCTCACACAGACACAGGTGCGTGTCACACGCACACGCAGGCGCTCACACAGACACGGGTGCACACTCACACACGCACACGCGGGCGCTCACACAGACACAGGTGCGTGTCACA
>NW_027860028.1:0-256 GCF_054177405.1 Leptonychotes weddellii
CACATTCCCACTCGAGACACCGTGAGGTAAAATTGCTCAGTCTTCCCCTGGCAAGATACTTTGTTTGAATAATTTCAAAGGTCGAAGCAGAGCTGGAGAATCCTCCCTCCCAAGGAGGTTCTCAGAGAACTAGGTCCTTCATAGGCCATGCTCTGTGGACACAGTCTCAGCACAGTTTTCCTCCCTGCAAGGTGACCAGGCTCCATTATCGATAATGAAGGTGGCTGGCTGAGATGACACCTGGTTGCAACTCTTC
>NW_027860029.1:0-1921 GCF_054177405.1 Leptonychotes weddellii
CTTCTGATTTCCTTTGGCTTATTTGTATTCTCTGTTTCTGATTTTCAGTCAAGATTTTAAGTTATTCATTTTCATTCTTTCTTTTTAATTAGATAAACATATTTAAGACGATGTTCCTCTGATAACTACTTTAAATATTTCCCATATGTTTGGGTATGAATTGTTTTATTGTTATTATTTTACATAGTTGTGTAGATTTGTTTTGTATATCCTCGTTTAGCCAGACTCCCAGGTGTTATTTAATAGGCAATTTTTTTTAAAATTTCCATGTTGACGGCCTTTTAAATTGCTATTGTCAATTTTGATTTTATTACACTGTAATCATAGAATTTGATTTTAATAATTCTACTTTGGGCACTTACTCAAGCTTTCTAGTGATGTAATCTTTTTTTTTTTTAAAGATTTTATTTTTATTTATTCATGAGAGATAGAGAGAGAGAGGCAGAGGCAGAGGGAGAAGCAGGCTCCCCGCCGAGCAGGGAGCCCGATGCGGGACTCGATCCCAGGACCCTGGGATCATGACCTGAGCTGAAGGCAGACACTTAACCGACTGAGCCACCCAGGCGTCCTCTAGTGATGTAATCTTTTGAAGGATGATATAGATAGGTAGATAGATAGGCAATCTCCATAATGACTATGTTATTATTTATGAGGGTTAAGTCTTCTTTATCCTCACCCATAATTTTGACCACTTGACCTTTATTATAGTGAGACAAATGTGTTAAAATATTTAATTATTAGTGTGTTTCTACTTATATCTCTTTGTATTTCCCAGAGTTTCCTGCTTTACAAAGGATGTGCTGTATTTTTCACTGTATGGCTGTTATATTTACATTGTGATTTCTAGCTTTTATTTCTTTCTTTAAGTCTTTATTTTTTTTTTCCCTTAGCATGAGTGGAGGGAGGGACAGAGTGAGAGGGAGAGAGAGAATCTCAAGCAGACTCTTGCTGAACAAGGAGCCAAATGTGGGGCTCTACTTTATGACCCTGAGATCATGACCTGAGCTGAAATCAAGAGTTGGATGCTTAATTGACTGAGCCACCCAGGTGCCCCATATAGGTTTTAGCCCTAAATATCATCCTTCTATTTCATTACATTTTCTGTCATAATCACCAAACAACCACATAGATGGTTGCCCCCATATTTTGGCTTCTCAATTCCTTGGTTTCTTCTCTAGTGATTTTTCTCTTCAACCCAAACTCAATGATTTACTCTCATGATCATCCCTAGAACTTGTCATTGCTAAAAACTGAATCTTGTATAATTTCTACTCCAAACAACTTTTTTTTTTAAATTTCAACTCCTACTGTTGCAGTTAATTCTCTCTTGTTCCAAAACTATACTAATACTTTGACTTCACCAGGCTTTACAGTCCAATACCATCTTTTCAACTTTCATGACTCCATAATGTTTTTCCCCACTCCTTTCCTAGTTTAAATTCCATGGTCCATTCATACACCCTCAATGACCTTATCCTTCTCTTGCTTTCTTGTGCTCCTGTGGAAAAACTCTAATTTTCTGGCTACTGCATCTCTACTCCCAAACAGAGGAATTTGTCTGAAGGAAAACAGAGCACTATGTGGTCCATTTTCTTTATCAATTTATGGTCATTAATCCAAAATCAACCATTAGTGTCCAACAGTCCAATGAGTCTAGTTTCTTCAACTAAATGATTGTTTTACAGTGTTCTGTCTTTACTCATTTATCTTGTACCTGTTCTTATTCTCACTCACAGAAGATGCCCATTCTCATTTCACCGGAAAAAAAATAAATTCAGTTAGTTAAGAATTTAATCAAATTCTTCCTACCAGATTAATGAACACATGTGCATATGTACCTTCCCTCTTATTGCTAAAGAAGATCCACTTACATACTAAGTCCCATGTCCCCATCTTACCTAAGAATTTCAACCTAGAACTG
>NW_027860030.1:0-256 GCF_054177405.1 Leptonychotes weddellii
ATGGAAGGGAGGGAAAGAAAGACGATCAGTAATTCTCAAGTTTACTAAAATAATCTGTATTTAAATCTTTTAAATGGAACTTGATTCACTGATTAGACTTTTCTATTAGTGTCTTTGCCACTTAGTCTACAGATGGTTAATTCACTGGTGGATACAATCACGTTTAAGTTGACCCAGCAATCACCTAGGAAAACAGCAGCGACCCGTAATCAAAAAAATATCTGTGGGTCCCAAAGGACAGATGTTACAGATGGTG
>NW_027860031.1:0-256 GCF_054177405.1 Leptonychotes weddellii
AGCCTGGTGATGGGTATTAAAGAGGGCACGTACTGCATGGAGCACTGGGTGTTATATGCAAACAACGAATCATGGATCACTACATCAAAAACCAATGATGTAATGTATGGTGATTAACATAACATAATAAAATAAAACTAAAAAAAAAAGAAAGAACATTACAGAGTGATGGGAATAGTCTGTATCTGGAACACAGTAGTACTTACCTAGCTATACACATTTGTCAAAACTCATTCAACTATACACTTATAAAGAG
>NW_027860032.1:0-256 GCF_054177405.1 Leptonychotes weddellii
AAAAAAAAAAGAAATAAACACAACAAAATAAATAGGCAAACAAACTGACAAAAATGTCCTACCCACAATCCCTCCTCTCAGGGATAACGGCTCCTGGCACTTTGGGAATCTAGGCTCAGGCCGAAGTTGACAGTGAACCTCTGCCTGGGTCTGGGACGTGCACTGTCGCCCACTCACCCTTCCCCTGTCCCTGCCATGCCGTGCCAGGGCTGGACCAGGCATGCTGAAGCCGGGGGCAACCTCTCCAAGGGCCGAG
>NW_027860033.1:0-256 GCF_054177405.1 Leptonychotes weddellii
CCACCACCCTCCCCTCTAGAACCCTCAGTTCGTTTTTCAGAGTCTATTGTCTCTCATGGTTCGTCTCCCCCTCCGATATTCCCCTCTTCATTCTTCCCCTCCTGCTATCTTCTTCTTCTTCTTCTTTTTTTTTTTTTTTAACATATATTGTATTATTTGTTTCAGAGGTACAGATCTGTGATTCAACAGTCCTGCAGAACTCACAGCATTCACCATAGCACATACCCTCCCCAATGTCTATCACCCAGCCACCCCA
>NW_027860034.1:0-256 GCF_054177405.1 Leptonychotes weddellii
GGCTTCCCGCGGAGCAGGGAGCCTGATGCGGGGCTCGATCCCAGGACCCTGAGATCATGACCTGAGCTGAAGGCAGATGCTTAACTGACTGAGCCACCCAGGCACCCGGGTTTCCTTTTTTTTTTTTAAAGTCATGAATAATTAGCTATAAAGATTATTTTATATATCTTTTAATGGATGTATCTTTTTGTTTTCCTTCATATTAACTACAAATGGAATTACCGAGAGACAGAGTAGAAGTTAATTCTGTAAGAAA
>NW_027860035.1:0-256 GCF_054177405.1 Leptonychotes weddellii
AAAAAAAAAGAAATGTGAAGATATGAGAAATATATGTTGCATTTATCATTAGATGCTATATAGAAAATGGGAATTTCCTATATTATTAACAACTTATACCTCTAGACTGATACAGAGTCCACATATTTGACATCTTTCTCATTTGAGAGGAACTCATGAATAGTATCAACTATACATTAGATCACCTCGATCATGAATACTGAATTGTCAGTTTGTTTCTTTTCAGTGTTTGCCTTATAATATGGATCAAATGTGC
>NW_027860036.1:0-256 GCF_054177405.1 Leptonychotes weddellii
CAATGAATCATGGAACACCACATCAAAAACTAATGATGTAATGTATGGTGGTTAACATAACATAATAAAAAAAAAGAAAAAAAACTAATGATGTAATGTATGATGACTAACATAATAAAATAAAATTTAAAAAAAGAAGAATCAGAACATTTGAAAACACAAATAAACAAGGATTATAATAAAAAACACATAAAAAACAAAGACTGGGGTGCAAAAATAAACTATGAAAGTTTACTGGCAGATCTAAAAGAAGAGC
>NW_027860037.1:0-256 GCF_054177405.1 Leptonychotes weddellii
GGCGCAGGTGACATGCAGACCCGGGCCTTATGAGCGTGCCCCCTGGTTCCGGTACAACCAGCTGTGTCCCAGGCGGCTCTCCTGGGGCTGCCGCTGAGAGGTCGCTAAGCTGAAGGCAACTCTGCCCTGAGACGCTGGTAACACAATAGTGGAACAACCATCCACATGGGGACTCAGTGGGGCCACCCTCTGTGTCTCCGCTGGGGGGGGGGGCGTAGCCAGCCCGTGGGGTGCGGGCTTCTGGTGGGAGCTTGCA
>NW_027860038.1:0-256 GCF_054177405.1 Leptonychotes weddellii
CTGGGTGGCTCAGTTGGTTAAGCGACTGCCTTCGGCTCAGGTCATGATCCTGGAGTCCCGGGATCGAGTCCCGCATCGGGCTCCCTGCTCAGCAGGGAGTCTGCTTCTCCCTCTGACCCTCCTCCCTCTCATGCTCTCTGTCTCTCATTCTCTCTCTCAAATAAATAAATAAAATCTTTAAAAAAAAAAAAAAGAAAAATGGGCATCTCTGGGAGAGCAATTATATTGCCTACCACAACACCTAAATTAGATAACA
>NW_027860039.1:0-256 GCF_054177405.1 Leptonychotes weddellii
AGAAAGCAATTTTTTATTAAGAATATAGAGAAGCTTTGGGAAAATCATAATTTTGCTGAACAATTATATAAATTCTTTCATGGCTTTAGTCCTTTGTATTCAACAAGACTTCACAAAAACAAAACAAAACAAAAACCAGGTGATAGAAACCCACCTCAAAATAGCCTAAGGAGAGTGTGAAGGAATGTATTTCACTTCACACTTATGAAATACACAAAATGTTTAAGTGGTTTCCTTTGAGAACTACCCAAACATC
>NW_027860040.1:0-1921 GCF_054177405.1 Leptonychotes weddellii
AGGAAGGGGGGTTTCCGGTTAATCCCTAGGAGCATGCATTTTGTGCCATGCACTGTTAGAGGGACTGGAGATTGAGAGCAGAGTGCCTGCCTTCCCGGCCGTGGATCTGCGAGCTGGATGTAGCCGACTATAGCCCTTACAAGCAATTCATTTGCCAAATCTGTGGCCCACACATTTGTTCGTGCCTTGTGCTTGCACATGCATGTTCCTTAGAGATCTGATAGGCTGCTCTCTGCATTACCTGTCATTCTGCTATCTATTCTAAAGGGATAAATATAGATGCATTTTTATCTGGTGTAGAGTATCTTCTTTCGGCCTTCCGTTTAGTCTTACTGAAATCCCTCTTACTGCAATTGATAGCTGTTCTGATAAAGGAAGCAAGATCAGTCTGGTGGTTAATAGCATGCCTTTTATGACCTATATGAACAAGAAATTCAAAACTCTAGTGGCACGCTAGGCTCAAACACGAGAGGAAAAGATCCTTGTTTTTGAAAAATTGTAACTCACGCAGTGGTACAGGATGGGCATGCCACAGAATCAAAGGTGAGAATATGCACCTGAAGGGGCATATATGTAAAATTTCAGGATGTGTATGTGTATATATACACGTACATAGAGAAACAGGTTGGCGGGATGCTGCATCCGGGGAGGATGTGTAATCATGACCAACTGGCCGCATCTCCCTTCCTGAGGGCCCTTACGAAGGGTGTGTGCTGTTGGTAAGCCCTTTTCTGAACTCTCCTTTCTCCTGCTTGTGGCTCTTACGCAAGCATGGGAGGGAGAGCAGACTATCTTAACACTGTTCCTCATATTTATCCTTCAAAGAAGATGAGATGACCTTGATCGAGCTCAGGGCTTTGTCAACAGAGTCTCTGGGAGGCAACAGAGCCTTTCCACGGCCAGCCACTGACCAGAGCTTTTTCCCTTCCAGAGATGAGAAGAACCAGTCCATCATCGTCAGCGGGGAATCTGGAGCCGGCAAGACCGTGTCAGCCAAGTATGCCATGCGCTATTTTGCCACAGTGAGTGGCTCAGCCAGTGACACCAACATCGAAGAGAAGGTCCTGGCGTCCAGTCCCATCATGGAGGTAAAGCCTTCCAAACACACTTGGCCTTTCTGGCTAGAGTTCCTTCCTCTGGCAGCCAGACTGCCGGCTGGCCGGCCTCGTGCGGTTGCTCACTAGAGTCCCTGGAAGCACATTCATGCCTTTCTTGCAGAGCCCCTTGTCTCCTGGTAAGGAAGAAATGCCAAAGGTGCCCCTAAGACCACAGGTTTGGGAGTAATCTCACCTGGTAGCATCCTTCAGGGCCCCAGTACCGAGTGGAGTGTCCTCTTCATGCCGTCCTTATCCCTGGACTCTGCTGAATGCTCTAGTGAGCATCCTCCATTCTGCCTCCACTTCTCCTGCTCTTCCCTCCCCTGCTGCCATCGTGTGTCAGCAAATCCGCACTTCGCCCAAACCGTCCGGGGCTTTGAGGGCCTGCTGCATCAGGAAGGCAATGTGCATGGGCGAGGGAGGCTAGGTAGAGCTGAACATTTTATTTTATGGGGAGGGGGGAAGGTAGAGCCAAAAGCTCTGTGATAACACAGAATCTGTTGCTCGTCAGGAAGCAGTTACCTGTGATGGCATGAACTGGCCAGGGCATTCCGTCTGTACCTCGACTCCCCAGCCTCAGCTCAGTCAGTACAGGTACAGGGCCAGAGAGACTTCCTAAAACTTCGGTCTTGCTGTAACTCCCCATGTTTTAGGGTCAGAACTCTATTTCTCTCTTTCTCTCTCTTTCCTCCATAAACACTTAATTCTGATAAAGTAGATCTAAATGGGTGTGCAGTCCCTGGGCCAGCTTTGATTGCCTGCCTCTGAAGTAGAGGCTCTTGATTATCGTCTGGGTTGCAGTCTGGTGGGAATCAGACCCCCGC
>NW_027860041.1:0-256 GCF_054177405.1 Leptonychotes weddellii
AAAAAGATTTTATTTATTTATTTGACAGACAGATAGAGAGCACAAGTAGGCAGAGAGGCAGGCAGAGGGGAGGGAGAAGCAGACTCTCCACTGAGCAGGGAGCCCGACGTGGGGCTCGATCCCAGGATCCTGGGATCATGACCTGAGCCGAAGGCAGCCGCTTAACCGACTGAGCCACCCGGGCGCCCCTCTTTAAATATTTCTTTTCTGTGGCTCCTGAAGATCTCTTAGAAGTTGGGGCGGCATGTAGGTGCAC
>NW_027860042.1:0-256 GCF_054177405.1 Leptonychotes weddellii
AAAGGAATGAACGGACGTCAGGTGAGAACATCCTTAGCCAGACGTTGACATCAGAGTAGAGGGCGAATAGTAAATTGGCAAGTGAGCGTTTTCTTTTATACAAGGATACCCGAAAAGCAAGCAGCAGCATATAAATACGATGTAATATCAAACCTTCCGTAGGACGGAGAGATCACGCATCGACCACGACTACTACAGGCATACGACAAGCCCTACCCGGGTACTACGCTGGGTGCAACAGTGAGGCCGTTCCCGC
>NW_027860043.1:0-256 GCF_054177405.1 Leptonychotes weddellii
CCAAGCATTCCATAGCGCCCGGTGAGTTCTGTTCGTTGCTGGTAGGCCTATGAAAGTAGCAGGCCCAGCACAAACTCACCAGGGACCACTCTGTGGCCATGAGGCCGCCTTCCCATTCCCCAGAGACCCCTCGCTGTCTACCAGGCGCTTTTCCGCGGCAGCCGCGCCTGACCTGCGGGAGGCACCGGGTTTCTGCGGGGGGGGGGGGGGGGGGGGGGGGGGGGGGGGGGGGGGGGGGGGGGGGGGGGGGGGGGGG
>NW_027860044.1:0-256 GCF_054177405.1 Leptonychotes weddellii
AAAGTAGATATTTTGTTGTTGAAGTGACCCTCATGCCTGTTGTTATTTATGCCCTTATATATAGTAATCTCTCACACTGCAAACAGCCACTTGATACACATACATACATTGGGATCTGTTGTTTTGAAATACTCTAGAGACCCAGACACTATGTTGAGAAACACATGATAGCTATATGAAGATATTAACCAGGGGGCTCGGGGGAGAGGGAGAGAGAGAGAGAAGTCTTTCAGCAGTTCAAAGGGTTTATTATGGT
>NW_027860045.1:0-256 GCF_054177405.1 Leptonychotes weddellii
CTGGGCCCAGGGGAGCTGGGCCCAGGGGAGCCGGACTCTGGGCCCCTCCCAGCCCTAGGAGCCGGGGGTCCTGGAGCTGCCCCGAGTGGAGCTGGGCCACGGAAGCAAATTCACCTGCCAAGCTCAGAACTCCCTGGGCTCCCAGCACGTCTCCCTGCATCTCTCTGTGGTCTGTGAGTGTGGGTCCCCTGGGGGCAGGCTGCCCGGGGCCTGGGCAGGAGAGACACCGCTGACCCCTCACCTCCCTCCCGCAGAC
>NW_027860046.1:0-256 GCF_054177405.1 Leptonychotes weddellii
GTCTTTTTCTTTCTTTTATTCAATCTTTTGTTTTGTTTTTTTACTTTAGAGTGGATTTGCATCTTTTCTCCATCTAACAGGCTGGGCAGATGACATGTATCATTCAGTCTATAAACAAACATTCCTGATAATGCAGTAATAATAAGCTACTAAAAGATGGGGGAGGTAGTCTGATTATCTTCTCTATCTCTCTTATCTTTACACTTTCAACCCTTTGACCCTAGGGTCCCTTTCCTCTCTCTAGGTCAGGTATCAA
>NW_027860047.1:0-256 GCF_054177405.1 Leptonychotes weddellii
GGAAGGAAATAATAAAGATTAGAGCAAAAATAAATAATATAGAAACAAACAAAAAATCAAAAGAACAGATCAATGAAACCAGGAGCTGGTTCTTTGAAAAACTCAATAAAATTGATAAATCTCTAGCCGGACTTACCAAGAAAAAAAGAGAAAGAACCCAAATAAATAAAATCACTAATGAGAGAGGAGAAATAACAACAAACAGCACAGAAATACAAACAATTATAAGAGAATATTATGAAAAACTATACGCCAA
>NW_027860048.1:0-256 GCF_054177405.1 Leptonychotes weddellii
GATTGTGGTGATGGTTGTGCAATTTTGTGAGTATATTAAAGAAAACATGAAATTATACATTTTAAACAGATTATATGTGAAGGCCATCTCAATAAAGCTGTCCTATTAAAAATGAAATTCTCGGGGCGCCTGGGTGGCTCAGTCGTTAAGCGTCTGCCTTCGGCTCGGGTCGTGATCCCAGGGTCCTGGGATCGAGCCCCGCATCGGGCTCCCTGCTCCGCGGGAAGCCTGCTTCTCCCTCTCCCACTCCCCCTGC
>NW_027860049.1:0-256 GCF_054177405.1 Leptonychotes weddellii
AGGAGAAACACAGCAGAGCCTCAGTGGCCTCCGGGCAGCAGCTGACTTGGGGCGGGGGGGCATTTTTACACCTTTTTTGAGGTATGGAAGGACAAAGTGCCCACTGGGCCTGGGACTCCAGCTGCAGGAGTGGGGCCCTGGGTCCTGGTCCCATTGAGACTAAGCCCAGTTCCCTCTCCAGGGCTGAGCCAGGCTTCAACGGGGAAGGGCGGGCTGGGCCACACAGGGCCTGTGAGTGGGAGGAGCAGCGGTGAGG
>NW_027860050.1:0-256 GCF_054177405.1 Leptonychotes weddellii
CCTCTGACCCTCCCCCCTCTCATGTGCTCTCTCTCAAATAAATAAATAAAATATTTAAAAAAAAAAAAATGAAAACTCTGTATAAGAAAAGACATCATGAAAAAGACGTAAGACAATGAAAACCCCGGGGGGGTGGGGCGTGTTAGAAAGGTCACATGAGAGAGGACGAAGGAAGATCCTTAGTAAGGAAAGAACTCCCCCAAGAGTCCGGCTCAACTCTTGGCAGGCGTGCTGCCCCAGCTTGTCTCCTGCAGAG
>NW_027860051.1:0-1921 GCF_054177405.1 Leptonychotes weddellii
TTAACTATAACTTACAGATAATTTAAATGTAATATTTACATCAAACATTATGTCAACTACAGTCTTGGAATGTGGGCTATACACTGATTAGGAAAAGCTCAGTAGTGCAGATAATTTTTTTTTAAGTTAAACCTACATGAAGTTTATAATAGGGCAATCCTTTCATTTGTCAATATACATTAGGTAGATTGAAATACACTTTGAAGTCAAACCACTCCTTATTCAAAGAAATATGCTTAAATATGCAGTTTGAGACACCTTCTATATATTTCTGCAGTCTTTGATATGTTGCAAACATTACTGACTCAATTTCTCAATCTATGTTCCCTTACTGCTTATCCATACATTGTCTTATATTTCTGTGCTCCCCTAATTGGAGTAGATCATAAAAAAATATATGAGTTTATGCATCTAATGATGTCCCAACAGTGTTAAGCTAATAACACATGATTGTGTGCCTTCTATATTTGGGCTGATGCCATGAAAGTGAATTTATTTAACCATTATTAATGAATTTTGTTAAATCTCACAATTTATGGTTTAATGATGTTTCTTTCCCATGAGAGACTTCTACAGTAAAAATATAGAGGTAAAATCATTTATTTTCAATGAGACAGACTGACTTTATAGGTTAATGTGCTTTCATTTTGAAAGTAAACTCTATCATTTTAGTCAATTAACTTTTTGTCCTTTGTTCAAAGTCCAGAAATGATAAGAAGTTACTTTGTTACTTTATCCAATCTGAGAATTTCTCTGAAATTGTAATTACTGTATTGAGAATTTTAGATTTATTGTACTTTGCCAGTCTTGAAGAGGCAACATGTATCCAGTACAAGTGGAATTTTCCATAATGGATTTTATCTGGTGGTCAAGACCTTTTTAAAGTAATGGAACTAAGGTCTTACTGTTCATCTGATACAAATAACTACACTGAAAGGAAAAGGAGTTTTGATTAATATTCTTTTACAAATGCAGCAAGATTGTGCTTTTACTCCAAATGCAAAAGCTAAAGATGGAGTCTGATTGCAACTGTAATGAGAATTTAGCACATACTCTAATTCAGGAATTCCACATTTTACACCTATTTCAATTGATTCTAACCGGTTTATTGCCACTAAAATTCACTGTAAATCACATAGACATATTAATTATGTCTATGGGCACATTATGCATCTGGAAAGCAGATTTGAAAGCTTGCATTGGGACTCAGACTCCTGCACTTGGCATTAATGGATAAAAATCTGTTTTTCAGACTCTAAATTCTTCTTTTCTGGTCTTCCCTAGGTGACCTACTCTGTGATTTGGCTCGCTGGAAATGCCATAAGCACTCCTCTCTACTTACTTAAATATTAATCTTCCTTCAAAATTCAGGTTAAGTTTGCCTATCCTCTACAAATCTTTGTGGTGACCCCAAACTATACTGAACTCCATTATTTCTCATCTTGATCAACCATTTGGCATTTATTTTAAGCATCCTTAGATTCTTAGGATGCAGCAAAGCCTGTATATACTTGGTAATGTCCGCTCTATTTTTAATAATACTAGTGGGGTAAACAAACCAAGATATTAAAAATGTACCATGCAATAGAATAAACAATATTTAAGACTCTTTGTCTCTTGCTTAAATTTGAAATTGATTTTTTTTCACAATAATAACCTTATTATAAGTGAAGCTAGAACTTAATTCAAACAAATCACTAGTGTTTACTGGAGAAGAGTGTATAGACAGCTATACAACAAGAGTATTAAATTTGTATCAGTAATAAAGACTTCAGCCCCTGTTAGCTCAATAGTTAACATAAACACTTTTAAGAGTGACCCTGAGGAACATTGTTCCTGAGCATAATGAGAACAACAATCTGAAATAAATACTTTAAAATATAATAGGTATAGCAGGACTGTCAGCTATTTTAAGAACTGA
>NW_027860052.1:0-256 GCF_054177405.1 Leptonychotes weddellii
GCACATACAAATGAGACATTCTGATACAAATCTAATATTTTAATATCAGTTTTGGCCTAAGTCAATGAGTCCTACCTTCTCAGAGTTAGAACATTCCTCGTCCTTTTTGAATTTCATGATGTTTTAAAAAAATTCTATTAAAATCAATTTGTTTAAATTTTTTAATTACGTACATGAAGATGTAGGAAAATGACACAGACAGAAAATAAAACAAAAGAAAATAAAATGAGTTAAATATAACACAGATGATAGAAGA
>NW_027860053.1:0-256 GCF_054177405.1 Leptonychotes weddellii
AAAATCTTTTTTAAAATAAATAAAATAAAATAAAATGTGCTAAGTGCAGAATCCAAACAATTTTAAATGTTGTCTATGATAGGTTTGTATACATACATGTAGTTGTTAGTAAAAATAGGTATAGAGCAGCATATGGGCCACACACCAGTCCTTACAGGGATGTTTATTTTTACCCTAATTACCTGTTGATTAACAGGTTTCTGAGGGTTTCCAAACTAGTACATATTACAGAATACTCAGATGATAGATTCTAACT
>NW_027860054.1:0-256 GCF_054177405.1 Leptonychotes weddellii
ACCACATTAAAATATCAACTCAAAATTAATCAAGGGTCTAAGTATAAGAGCTAAAACCATAAGATTCTTTGAAGAAAACAGAGGTAAATCTTCATGACCTCTGAATTGGATAAGACACTAAACAAATGCACAAGAAAAGAAAAAATAGGTAAGTTGGACTTCGTTGAAATGAAAAACTTCTTGCCTCAAAGGACAGTATCAAGGAAGTGAACAGACAACCTACAGAATGGAAGAAAACATCTGCAAATCATATATC
>NW_027860055.1:0-256 GCF_054177405.1 Leptonychotes weddellii
GCATCATTGTACATTTCCCAGAAACCAGGCTGGGAAGATGGGGATCTGGAAAAGAAAATTTAACATTTTTTAAAAGATTTTATTTATTTATTTGAGAGAGAGAGAGAGAAAGCATTAGCAGGGGGAGGAACAGAGGGAGAGAGAGAAGCAGACTCCCTGCTGAGCAGGGATCCCGATGCGGGGATCGATCCCAGGACCCTGAGATTATCACCTGAGCCAAAAGCAGACACTTAACCAACTGAGCCACCCAGCTGCC
>NW_027860056.1:0-256 GCF_054177405.1 Leptonychotes weddellii
CTGCTTCTCCGTCTGCCGCTCTCTCTCTCTGACAAATAAATAAATAAAATCTTTAAAATATATATATATATATTTAGGGGCGCCTGGGTGGCTCAGATGGTTAAGCGTCTGCCTTCGGCTCAGGTCATGGTCCCAGGGCCCTGGGATCGAGCCCCGCATCGGGCTCCCTGCTTGGCAGGGAGCCTGCTTCTCCCTCACCGTCCTGCTGTTCCCCCAGCTTGTGCTCTCTTGCTCTGTCAAATAAATAAATAAAATC
>NW_027860057.1:0-256 GCF_054177405.1 Leptonychotes weddellii
ATTGCTGTTACTGCACCCTCAATATCAAGAACTAAAATTAACAACACAGGAAATAACAGTTGTTTGTGAGGATGTGGAGAAAGGAGAACCCTCTTACACTGTTGGTGGAAATGCACACTGGAAAACAGAATGGAGGTTCTTCAAAAAGTTAAAAATAGAAACACCCTATGACTCAGCAATTGCACTACTAGGTATTTACTGAAAGGATACAAAAATACTGATTCAGAGGGATTCAGTTTATTTATTTATTTATTTA
>NW_027860058.1:0-256 GCF_054177405.1 Leptonychotes weddellii
AACAAGCAGTACGTGCCAAGAAGAAAAGCACAGCAGAGGAGGGGACAGAGAGTGAAGGGGGGGGGACATGCGCCCCTCTCATTGGTCAGGAGCGGCACTTCTCAGGGTGTGCTCACGCCCGCCTGCGAACTGTTGCATTCTAGTCTGCCCCAAGGTAGAAGAAATGATGCTGTCCTCTTTCTGTGTTTACAGGACAAACATCCATGGGGCCAGCCCTAGTCTGTTGAATCGCACTTTGAATAACCCCGCCTAAAAT
>NW_027860059.1:0-256 GCF_054177405.1 Leptonychotes weddellii
GAGGACTTTAGAAGTCAATTTCATTTTTAGGAGCATGTACTCAAATAATTTCCATTACCAGCATTACCTTGATTCCAAAACCAGACAAAGACCCCATCAAAAAGGAGAACTACCGAACAATATCCCTGATGAACATGGATGCAAAAATTCTCACCAAAATACTAGCCAATAGGATCCAACAGTACATTAAAAAGATTATCACCATGACCAAGTGGGATTTATTCCTGGGCTGCAAGGTTGGTTCAACATCCGCAAA
>NW_027860060.1:0-256 GCF_054177405.1 Leptonychotes weddellii
TCAGAATGGCTAAAATTAACAAGTCAGGAAAGGACAGATGTTGGCGGGGATGCTGAGAAGGGGAACCCTCCTACACTGTTGGTGGGAATGCAAGCTGGTGCAGCCACTCTGGAAAACAGTATGGAGGTTCCTCAGAAAGGTGAAAGTAGAGCTACCCTATGACCCAGCAATTGCACTACTGGGTGTTCACCCCAAAGATACAAATGTGATCCAAAGGGGTATGTGCACCCTAGTGTTTATAGCAGCAATGTCCACA
>NW_027860061.1:0-256 GCF_054177405.1 Leptonychotes weddellii
TGAACACATCTTGCGTCGCTTGTCCCCCACAAGGCAGCTGGCTCACACTGTGAAAGAAAATAATCATGAACAAATTCAGGTCAGTCATATACATGTGGACTTTCTCAACAGCCCACCACATGCTCAAAGTATCCTCCTCAAAGAATCCCCGCTACCCAGTCATGGCCCCTTCCCCCCTCCCCTCCTCCCGTCAGGCCCTCCAGGGTCTCACCTTTAGGAGCAGAGAGAGCCCTGGGGACTGTCACTGCCTGGGGCA
>NW_027860062.1:0-1920 GCF_054177405.1 Leptonychotes weddellii
TGAATGGCTTGGGGGAGGAGGCATTTGCTCTCTGGCTGGGGGCTCTGGCTTCCAGTACATTTCTTTTTAAACCTTTCCCGCATTTAGATGTGCTGTTTGGCCTTGCAAGCAGCAGAGGTTTGGAAATGGACTTGGTGACGGATGATCGCAGGGTTTGGCAGTTTCGAGGGGGAAGCATATTCATTTTGTGTTCTCTTAACACCATTGACTTTAAAAGACGCTCAGGACCGAACTGTCTCCCTTCCTTGGACCCGTGATGACCGAATACAATGAATATAAGGATTTGAGAACAGGGAGCCTCCTCACTCACCTTTACCTTAGACCCTCAACCCTTGGTCCGGGCCATGCCTCACACTCCCCCTGGCTCCAGCCTCCACAGGGACCTCCCATCAGTTACCTCCTCTCCTAACTGTGGCTCAGTCTTGTCTCCCTTCCTCCATGTCCCCTCGGCCTGTGAACAGCTTACTCTATAATCTAAAACAAGCTAACCAGACTTCTTGACCCTGTTGACCTTTTAGCTACCATCCCACCTCTTTGCCTTTACAAGTGTTTTCCAAGGGGTCTTCAACTCACTTTCTTGGCTACTGTTCACTCTCTGCAGTCTGCCTTCTGTCCCCAGGATTGCAACTCTCTAGGAAAGATCACCAAGGACCATCCTGATTGTCAGATCCATCCTACGTAACTATGTTTGTCTTCCTTTACCTCTCTGTGACTTCGAGCACTTTGGGTTACTCCTTTTTAAAATTTCTTCTTTGGGCTCCTGGGATACTGTGCTCTGTTGATTTCTCTCCTACCTCTTGGCTGTTCCTTCCCAGTCTCTGGTAGTAGCACTTCCCTCCTGTACCCATTTCCTGCAGCCTTCTATTCCTTGTGCCTTTCCTTGCTTCCTTTCACCACTTTGTGGGTGAGCTCATCCGGGCCCAGCCCTTCCACCACCACACTCTGAAGCTTCCAGACAGATGTCTCCTGCCAAGACACTTCTCCTGATACATCTATTGGCTTCCTAGTCCATGGAAACTCTGGGTCTAGACAACCCATATATCCAGCTGACTCTTGGATATCTTCACCTAGATGTTTCTCTTCCAAAGCAAACTCATTAGCTCCTTTCCTGAGCCTCCAGGATTCCCTGTGTATGCTGGTGGTACCTCCCAGTTACCCAGCCCAGAAACCTTAATGTCATCTTTAACTCCTTCCCTATCAGGTGGCCATCAAGTGCTTACCTTCAATTGTTACTAAACCTAGCTACTTTTCTCTGGATTCAGAGGTTCTGAGCATTGACAAGGCTGTCGTGCCTCCCATACGCTTACTAAGTAGTTCAAAATAAAAGCAATATTGAACTGTAAGTATAAGGAATTCCACCAAAGTTCTGATTTTTCCCGTGCTAACCACTTCATTGCTTTTAAGAAAAAATCAAATACCAAATTACTTTTTGAAAAAATTCTCCCTGCTTTGCTTATTCCCTAAGTGCCTGTTTTCAGAGGTTTCTTGCAGACTGGAGCACTGACCATACCCAGTGTTTGATTGTAGTACTAACTGAATTGTCTTCAAAGTATTTATTTATTTGTCTCACATATTGAACTGTGAGCTTCCCGAAGACAGGGACAGCACTTTATTTCTCTTGGTATCCCCAGCACCCAGCTCAGGACCTAGCACAGAATTAGTGCCTGATAAATGGTTGTTAAATCAGTGGATGGTTTTGAAATATTTTTTTTTTTCTTGGATGGTTTTCTAGAGACTGATAAGGCTAAATCAAGAGTTTTAGCGGCCAGGACAGCCAGAGATGACAAAGACGCCTGGTCCCCTGTTGCTTTCCCCCCCGGAACTAAATGTCACAGATTGGTAAGATAGTTCCTTAGACTTCAGAACCGATGCACAAGCCCTTCGATGTAACTGTCCCCACCCCCCCCCCCCAAAGGAAAG
>NW_027860063.1:0-256 GCF_054177405.1 Leptonychotes weddellii
GAAAGAGCCAATCTAGGGGCGCCTGGGTGGCTCAGTTGGTTAAGCGACTGCCTTCGGCTCAGGTCATGATCCTGGAGTCCCGGGATCGAGTCCCGCATCGGGCTCCCTGCTCGGCGGGGAGTCTGCTTCTCCCTCTGACCCTCCCCCCTCTCATGTGCTCTCTCTCTCTCATTCTCTCTCTCAAATAAATAAAATCTTTAAAAAAAAAATACCAACAGGGCGCCTGGGTGGCTCAGTTGGTTAAGCGACTGCCTTC
>NW_027860064.1:0-256 GCF_054177405.1 Leptonychotes weddellii
CAAAAATAGACTAAAAATGGATGAAAGACCTAAAGTGAGACAGGAATCCATCAAAATCCTAGAGGAGAACAGAGGCAGCTACCTCTTCGACCTCAGCCGCAGCAACTTCTTCCTAGAAACATTGCCAAAGGCAAGGGAAGCAAGGGCAAAAATGAACTATTGGGACTTCAACAAGATAAAAAGCTTTGCACAGCAAAGGAACAGTCAACAAAAGGAAAAGACAACTGACAGAATGGGAGAAGATATTTGCAAATGA
>NW_027860065.1:0-256 GCF_054177405.1 Leptonychotes weddellii
CGGCAGTAGGTCTCGATTTCCTTCTCCAGGTGGACCTTGATGTCGAGCAGCTGCTCGTACTCCAGCTTCTGGCCCTCCGTCTCGGTTCTGACCTGGTGCAGCTGCTCCTCCAGGGCCCCGATCTGAGCCTGGATCTGGGCGAGCTGTGCACAGTAGTTGCCTTCGGTCTCGGTCAGGGAGCACTCCAGGGAGTGTTTCTATGGATCAGGAAGACATAGTTTAGTAGAAAGTGTCACAGTGTTGGCAGAGCACTTAA
>NW_027860066.1:0-256 GCF_054177405.1 Leptonychotes weddellii
TGAGGTCTCTGAAGTATTTTCAAAATAAATTTCCCATTTGGTTGTTCCCTGGTTCTATACTCTTCCCTCATTTTATTCAGAGTCAAAGGCAAAATCCTTATAATATCCTTAAAGCTTCTGCAGAGCCCTTTGGTCTCTTCTCCCATTTATTCACTGTGCCACTGACTCTTTGCTGTTTCTCCTTGCCTTCACGAGTTTACACTGACCATTTCTCTTCACCAGCTTGTGTCCCTACCTTGTTCAAGTTCTTTATCAA
>NW_027860067.1:0-256 GCF_054177405.1 Leptonychotes weddellii
CCTGTTGCCATGGTGACACCCTCCCAGGCAGACTGGCAGGGTGCCCCTTTCTCACCACCTTTCCCTGATGTCTGGAGAAGCTGGGTCCTGACCTTGGCACCCTTTCCTGTCCATATATTTTGGAATGGGACCATAGCTCCTCCTCCTAAATATCTGGAGGTACCAGCCTGCTGAAACACAGCCAGACCTAGAGGATCCCTCATCAGCGCATAGCCCAGAGTAACCAGGGCTGATGTCTGTGTATTTCCTGCTTGTC
>NW_027860068.1:0-256 GCF_054177405.1 Leptonychotes weddellii
AAGAAATTTAAAATGGTACCTCCTAAGACTCCATCAGTCAATCCAGAAACTTCAATAGCAGTAGTGGGCACCAGCAAAGAGAGAATTTAACAATGCAAGGAAGGAATAACAAGCTTTAGTTTTTGAGAGTGCTATAAATTTAAGCTTGATATAGCAAGTATACATATTTGTGTCATGTATAAATGCACAAACATATACATGGATTAGCCCAAATACACAGATTAGCAATGAAAAAAATGTAAAAAAAAAAAAAAAA
>NW_027860069.1:0-256 GCF_054177405.1 Leptonychotes weddellii
CCTCTCTGGGCGTCAGTGTCCTCTAAGGAATGAGGACGTTGGTTAGATGAGCCAGCAGCTTCTCCAGTCTCTGATGGCTCTCCCCTGGAGGCTGGCAGACCACTGTCTGTCCCCATGCTGAGTCCAGCTCGAGGCCTGTTGGTATTGGGCCTGTCAGCTAAGAATAGTTTTTACGTCTTTAAATGGTTGAACAAGATCAGAAGAATAATATTTTGAGACACATGAAAATTATATGAAATTCAAATTTCAGTGTCTA
>NW_027860070.1:0-256 GCF_054177405.1 Leptonychotes weddellii
AATACCTTCTTTTATTTGTAAGTATTTGAGCACTTATTATGTGCCAGGCCCCGTTCTAGGTGTTGGGCTGCCTTAGTGGACAAAATATTCAAAGATTCCTGCCCTCATAGAACATACCTCAACAATCAATAAATAGGTAATAAATAAATTGGTTAATTAAGTGGTATTTTAGAAGGAGACAAGAGTTATGGGAAAAAGAAAAGGTAGAGAGAAGGGTAGGAGGGCACAGGATTGCCAGGGAGTAGGGAGGGGAGGG
>NW_027860071.1:0-256 GCF_054177405.1 Leptonychotes weddellii
ATCTGAGCCACCCAGGCGCCCCTATCTCCTTTTCTGCAGCGGGCAGCTTCCCCCAGGCAGAAAAGCGGGGGCAAGTGTGGGTGATGGTGGGATTCGACTCATGTTTCCCTTCTCAAGAACACAGTCCTCTGCATGTTGCCCCATTACTCAAGAGTGCATTCATATGTTTTGTCTGGTTTTATAGCTGTTTACAGAAAGAGGAACTCGAGCCAGACTGGAAGCACATTGCTGGAAGTGCAAGCTTCAGTTCTTATTA
>NW_027860072.1:0-256 GCF_054177405.1 Leptonychotes weddellii
AGGCCCTGGAGGTGAGAGCTGACAGAATTCCTGCAGGAGGCCCGGGTACTGTGGGCGGCCACTGCGGGCGGCCGGTTGGATGTTAACATCCTTTGAAAGGCTTCCTTGACGTTTTTTGCCGGTGGAGCTCTGCCCAAGGTGACCAGGTGGCTGGGGTAGCAAGTTCTCAGAGGGGGGTGGGGGGTCTGGACCCGTAGCATCAGCACCAACTGGGAACTTGCTAGAAATACAAATTCTTGGCTTCACCCAGACCCCA
>NW_027860073.1:0-1920 GCF_054177405.1 Leptonychotes weddellii
GAAAAATGGTATGGGGATTCCTCAAAAGGTTGAAAATAGAGCTACCCTACGACCCAGCAATTGTACTACTGGGTATTTACCACAAAGATAAAAATATAGTGATCCGAAGGGGTACGTGCACCCCAATGTTTATAGCAGCAATGTCCACAGTAGCCAAACTATGGAAAGAGCCAAGATGTCCATCAACAGATGAATGGATACAGAAGATGTGGTATGGGGTGATGGTGCCGACGGGTCAGAAGCCTAGAGGTGGTGGCAAAATGGTAGCGCCTGAGGAGCGGGATCTAACCCAGGAGCAGACAGAGAAGCTGCTGCAGTTTCAGGATCTGACTGGCATAGAATCTATGGATCAATGTCACCATACCTTGGAACAGCATAACTGGAACATAGAGGCTGCTGTACAGGACTGATTGAATGAGCAAGAAGGTGTACCACCTCCATCCCGACCCGTGCAAGTTAATACAGCTGACCACAGGATCTGCAGTTATGTTGTCTCGAGACCACAACCAAGGGGGCTGCTTGGATGGGGTTATTACTTGATAATGCTTCCATTCCAGTTTACCTATTACACATTACTTGATATATTTAGGTTTGCTCTGCGTTTTATATGGCCTGACCCTCGCAGCCGGGTCACTGACCCCGTTGGGGACATTGTTTCATTTATGCACTCTTTTGAAGAGAAATATGGGAGGGCACACCCTGTCTTCTACCAGGGAACGTACAGCCAGGCACTCAATGATGCCAAGTGGGAGCTTCACTTCCTTTTGGTTTATCTTCATGGAGATGATCACCAGGACTCTGATGAGTTCTGTTGCAACACACTCTGTGCACCTGAAGTTATTTCCCTAATAAACACTAGGATGCTCTTCTGGGCATGCTCCACAAATAAACCTGAGGGATATAGGGTCTCACAGGCTTTACGAGAGAACACCTACCCATTCCTGGCCATGATTATGCTGAAGGATAGGAGAATGACTGTGGTGGGATGGCTAGAAGGCCTCATTCAACCCGATGATCTCATTAACCAGCTGACATTTATCATGGATGCAAACCAGACTTACCTGGTGTCAGAACGGCTTGAAAGGGAAGAACGAAACCAGACCCAGGTGTTGAAACAACAGCAGGATGAGGCCTATCCGGCCTCTCTCAGGGCTGACCAGGAGAAAGAAAGGAAGAAACGAGAGGAGCGGGAGCGGAAGCGGCTGAAGGAGGAGGAGGTGCAACAGCAGAAGTTGACAGAAGAGAGACGGCGGCGGAATTTACAAGAGGAAAAGGAAAGGAAGTTGGAGAGCCTGCCCCGGGAGCCTTCCCTTGATGACCCTGAAAGTGTCAAGATCATTTTCAAATTACCCAATGATTCTCGAGTAGAGAGACGATTCCACTTTTCACAGTCTCTAACAGTAATCCACGACTTCTTATTTTCCTTGAAAGAAAGCCCAGAAAAGTTTCACATTGAAGCCAACTCTCCCCGGCGGGTGCTGCCCTGTATCCCTTCAGAGGAGTGGCCCAACCCCCCCACGCTGCAGGAAGCAGGACTCAGCCACACAGAAGTTCTCTTTGTTCAGGACCTAATAGATGAATGACACTTTTTTCTTCCTCTCCCCTCCTACCCTAATCCCTAAAGGAAATGGAAAAACAAAAACAAAAACAAAACAAGAGAGAGAAATTCATATTATTATTATTATAATACAATATATTTTTTTAAAAGACTGCTGCATCCTAGGGAAGGATCAGAAACCATGCTGCCTAAAAGAGTCACCACCTGTGTGTGCGCGCGCGAGGTCAGCAATGAACGTTTCCGCTGTCAAGCCCACCCTCCCCTACTGCTTCTGCACCAAGCACCTTCCAACGAAAGGAGACTGTTCACATCCAACCCAGTCATTGTCCCTACTGGGGAAGGGGACATTCCCACTAGTTCTC
>NW_027860074.1:0-256 GCF_054177405.1 Leptonychotes weddellii
TCCAAATAAGGTCCCATTCACAAGTATGAAGGGTCGGACTAAACATATCTTTCTAGCGGACACAATTCAACCCTCAACCCTGGATGGGACCAGATCAAAGTCTGGAGCAAGGGCTGTCGGTGAGAAAGGAAGACGTGAGCAGATAAAAAGGTGTTCCAAAGACAGAATCAACTGATCCTCTTGGTGTGGATTTGAACAACGGGAAGGAGAAAAGGATGTAGCTTTTGAGCCCCGTGTGTTTATAAGTGAGCAAGCA
>NW_027860075.1:0-256 GCF_054177405.1 Leptonychotes weddellii
CCAATTTAAAATCTCTTATGAATAAGATTTCTCATTTAACACGATACCTGGCAGTACTGTCTCACAAAGTCCTTCCAAAACCACCATTACATTTCGAATGCAGGTACTACCCTCACGTTTTATTTTATTTTTTTAATTTTTTTTAAGATTTTATTTATTTCTTTGAGGAAGAGAGTGAGAGAGCACACAAGTGGGGGGGCAGTGCAGAGGGAGAGAGAAGCAGACTCCCCACTGAGCAGGGAGGCCAATAATGCAA
>NW_027860076.1:0-256 GCF_054177405.1 Leptonychotes weddellii
TCCAGGATCATGACCTGAGCCGAAGGCAGTCGCTTAACCAACTGAGCCACCCAGGCACCCTAACTTTATTTCTGATTAGTGTTCTTACAACTGAAGAATAAGTATATATTGTCATCAAGAGTGATGAGTTGTGGTGGGGCAGAGTTGCTAAAATATCATTCTATGAATACAAACCTTCATCAACTTCTTATATATTTGTCGCTGGTGCTTTACAGAAGAAACTAGAAAGTGTTGGACAGTATCAAGATTTTCTTCA
>NW_027860077.1:0-256 GCF_054177405.1 Leptonychotes weddellii
GGGGCGGGGCAGCGGCAGGGGCAGCGGCAGGGGCGGGGCAGGGGCAGCAGCAGGGGCGGGGCAGGGGCGGGGCAGGGGCAGCGGCAGGGGCAGCGGCAGGGGCGGGGCAGGTGCAGGGCAGGGGCAGCGGCAGGGGCAGGGGCGGGGCAGGTGCAGGTGCAGGGACAGCGGAAGGTACAGGAGCGGGAGGAGGGGCAGGGGCAGGGGCCCTACTCCCGGTCCTGGGGCCGCTCTCGGGCGCTCGGAGCCGAGCCCC
>NW_027860078.1:0-256 GCF_054177405.1 Leptonychotes weddellii
CCCTCTGACCCTCCCCCCTCTCATGTGCTCTCTCTCAAATAAATAAATAAAATATTTAAAAAAAAAAAATGAAAACTCTGTATAAGAAAAGACATCATGAAAAAGACGTAAGACAATGAAAACCCCGGGGGGGTGGGGCGTGTTAGAAAGGTCACATGAGAGAGGACGAAGGAAGATCCTTAGTAAGGAAAGAACTCCCTCAAGAGTCCGGCTCAACTCTTGGCAGGCGTGCTGCCCCAGCTTGTCTCCTGCAGAG
>NW_027860079.1:0-256 GCF_054177405.1 Leptonychotes weddellii
CCATACATTACATCATTAGTTTTTGATGTAGTGTTCCATGATTCATTGTTTGTGCATAACACCCAGTGCTCCATGCAGAACGTGCCCTCTTTAATACCCATCACCAGGCTAACCCATCCTCCCACCCCCCTTCCCTCTAGAACCCTCAGTTTGTTTTTCAGAGTCCATTGTCTCTCATGGTTCGTCTCCCCCTCCAATTCCCCCCCCTTCATTCTTCCCCTCCTGCTATCTTTTTCTTCTTCTTTTTTTTAACATA
>NW_027860080.1:0-256 GCF_054177405.1 Leptonychotes weddellii
AATAAAAAGATTTCATTTATTTACTTGAGAGAGAGAGCACAAGCCAGGAGGAGTGGCAGAGGGAGAGGGAGAAGCAGGCTCTCCGCTGAGCAGGGAGCCTGATGTGGGACTCGATCCCAGGACCCCGGGATCATGACCTGAGTCGAAGGCAGACACTTAACCGACTGAGCCACCCAGGTGCCCCCGGGAAGTTTAAATTGAACCCACATCTAAAGAGAGGCCTCTTTTGTGTTAATTGATTTCATGCTTCTGTGTC
>NW_027860081.1:0-256 GCF_054177405.1 Leptonychotes weddellii
CAGTTGGTTTCTACCTATCAGTGTTAAAAAAAAATAGCCAATATTATGCAGCCATCAAAAAAAAAAAAAAGAAATCTTGCCGTTTACAACGACATGGATGGAACTAGAGGGTATTAGGCTAAGCGAAATAAGTCAATCAGAGAAAGACAATTATCATATGATCTCGCTGATATGTGGAATTTGAAAAACAAGGCAGAGGATCATGGGGGAAGAGAGGAAAAAATGAAACAAGAGGAAACTAGAGAGGGAGACAAAC
>NW_027860082.1:0-256 GCF_054177405.1 Leptonychotes weddellii
AAAGAAGTGATACACACACACACACACACACACACAATGGAATGTTAGCCTAAAAAGGAATTCAATCTTGCCACTTGTAACAACATGGATGGATCTAGAGTTTATTATGCTAAATAAAATAAGTCAGAGAAAGACAAATTCCATATGATTCCACTCATATGTGGAATTTAAGAGAGAAAACAAGCAATCAAAGGGGGGGAAAAAAGAAGGAAACAAACAAACAAAAAACAGACTCTTAAATATAGAGAACAAACTG
>NW_027860083.1:0-256 GCF_054177405.1 Leptonychotes weddellii
AAAATACCACCATGTCTTTTCTTTCTCCTTTCTATTTTTCTGTAACTTTTGGAATTTTCTATAATAAGCACATGTTAGTCTATAACCAGGAAAAGTAAACTCCATTCTTAAAAATCTCTTTGCTCGGGGGGCGGAGCAAGATGGCGGAGGAGTAGGAGACCTGGATTTCATCTCCTCTCAGGAATTCAGCTGGATAGGGATCAAACCATTCTGAACACCTACAAACTCAACAGGAGATCGAAGAAAGGAATAGCAA
>NW_027860084.1:0-1920 GCF_054177405.1 Leptonychotes weddellii
AAAAAAAAAAAAAACATGGACAAAACTACATGAAGGCATATCATAATCAAACTGCTCAAAACCATCAATAAAGAGAACATCTTAAAAGCAGCCAAAGGAAAAAAAAACACACACAACATATAGAGAAACAAAGATAATAATGACAACATATTTCTTGTTGGAAATAATGGAACTCAGTCTTTAAAGCAGTGAAGAGGAGAGGGGACCCAACAACTATCAAGCTAATATTCTATATTCAGATCTTTCAAAAACAAAAGCAAAACAAAGACTATCTGAGACATGCAAAAGCTGAAAGAATTCATCACTAGTAGACTTACACTGTAGAAATGCTAAAGGAAATATTTTTAAGCGGAAGGAAAATGATACCAGATGGAAATGTGGATCCACATAAAAGAATGAGGAACAGTAGAACTGGTAACTACATAGGTAAATATATAAGATTTTTCTTACTATTTAAATATCCAAACACAATGTGATTTCACTTATATGTAGAATCTTTAAAAAAAAAAAAACAAATGAACAAACAACAACAACAAAAAAGAGAGAAACACACTCATAAATATGGAGAACAAACTGGTGGTTGCTAAAGCAGAGAGGGTGGGGATATGGTCAAAATAGGTGAAAAGGATTAAGAGGTACAAACTTCCAGTTATAAAATAAATAAGTCACCGGATGAAAAGTATAATGTAGGGAATACAGTCAATAATACTGTAATACATTTATTGTGGTGAGCATTTCAAAATGTATGTAATTGTTGAATCACTATGTTGTACATCTGAAACTAATTTAATATTACATCAACTATACTTCAATAAGAGAGTTAACTTACTGGTTAAACAAAAAACATAATATGGTGTGATGTTTATAAGTAAAAGTAGGGGCACCTGGGTGGCTCAGTCGTTAAGCGTCTGCCTTCGGCTCAGGTCACGATCCCAGGGACCTGGGATCAAGCCCCGCGTCGGGCTCCCTGCTCAGCAGGAAGCCTGCTTCTCCCTCTCCCACTCCCCCTGCTTGTGTTCCCTCTCTGGCTGTCTCTATCAAATCAATAAACAAAATCTTTATTAAAAAAAAAAGTAAAATGTATGAAAACAATAGCACAAAGGCCAGGAGGGGAAAAATGGCAGTATACTATGTATTGTAAGGTTCTTATACCAATCACACAATCATATAATATAATTTGAAGATAGACTGTGATACATGAAAGATGAACACTACAAACCATTAAGCAACTACTAAAATAACAAAACCTGAGTTGTAACTAATTAGTCAACAAATAAAATAATAAAATGTACTCAGTCAATCCAAAAGCAGGAAGAAAAAAAAAAAAAACGAAACAAAGAACAGATGGGACACATAGAAAATATTAGACAGTAGCTTTAAATGTAATCATATAAATAATTACATTAAATATAAATGGTATAATCACCCTAATTAAAAGATAGAGTTGTCACACCAGATAAAAAAGCACAAGCCAAAACTGCATGCTGTTTACAAGAATGATCTTCAACAGAAAGATACAAGTAGGTTAAAAGTATGGAAAAAATTATGCTATGCTAACACTAATCAAAATAGACCTTGAGTGGTTATATTATTATAAGACAAAGTCAATTTCAGCAAAGAATATTACCAAGGATAAAGGAGGTTATTCCATCATGATAGAAATGTCAACTAATAAAAAAGACATAACCTAAATATTTATGCATCTGATAAAAGAACTTCAAAATAGATTAAGGAGAATGGCAAAGAGAAACAAATACATACACAATTATAGTTGGAGATTTCAATACCCCTCTCTCAATAATTGACAGAAAAAAATATAAAAAATCAGTAAAGATATAGCCGACTTGAACACTATCAACCTACTTGATCTAATTGATATTTATAGATCACTCCACCCAAAATCAGAATACACGTTTTTTT
>NW_027860085.1:0-256 GCF_054177405.1 Leptonychotes weddellii
ATTTTGTTTATCCGCTCATCCGTTAAGGAACATTCAGGTGTTTCCCTTTTGGCTACTGTGCAAATGCAGCTGTGAACACGGGTGTCCAAACACCTGTTTGAGTCCCTGCTTTCAAGTCTTCTGTGTGTATATCCAGAAGTGGAATTGCTGGACTGGATGGTAACTCTGATTCATCTGTCTGAGGAACTTCCATTCCATCCTCCCGCAGCTATGTGCACCATTTTACATTCCTACCGGCAACGCACAAGGGTTCCGA
>NW_027860086.1:0-256 GCF_054177405.1 Leptonychotes weddellii
CAGGCCTCCTGCTGAGCAGGGAGCCTGATGTGGGGCTCGATCCCAGGACCCCGGGATCATGACCTGAGCCGAAGGCAGACACTCAACCATCTGAGCCACCCAGGCACCCCTATTTATTTTTAAATTTTTAAAGAAAGATTTATTCATCCGGGAGAGAGACTGAGAAAGAGAGAGTAGGGTTGGGGTAGGGGTAGCGGGAGACTCCCCACTAAGCATGGAGCCCAACACGGGGCTCAATCCCACAACCCCGAGATCA
>NW_027860087.1:0-256 GCF_054177405.1 Leptonychotes weddellii
CACTTTGTGTGTGTACGGGGGGCAGGGGGCGGATTCAGAGAGAAGGCGAGAGGGAGAGCTCAGGGGAGGGGCTGGCCTGGCGGCGGCTTCACTTCCATCCCTAGCTTGCCCAGCGTGGGTGACGCCATGGATCTGGGCTCTGCGAAGTCCAGTCCAGGGCTGGGGGGAGTGGGGGGTGAGGGAGCCACTCTGCCTGCAGCCACCGGCGGCACAGCGACTCGCTGTCTGGACTGACGTCTGGTTCTCCTCGCCCCTG
>NW_027860088.1:0-256 GCF_054177405.1 Leptonychotes weddellii
TATCATTTTTAATCAAAGCTATATCATATTTAAATATATGTAAATATATATATACACACACACATATATATATATGCTGCTTAGATGAAATACACCAAATTCAAATGATATAGAAAGTTTGATATAAAAAGTTAGAAATACTTAGCCTATTGCTTCAAAAGAAACAACTATTGCTGGAAAAAAAAAAAAAAAAAACAAACAAATCCCAAACCTGGTGTCTTAAAATAAGATCTTTATTTAGGTCACATTTCTAAGA
>NW_027860089.1:0-256 GCF_054177405.1 Leptonychotes weddellii
CATACAATTCTTATCAATCTTGGAGCACCTGGGTGGCTCAGTTG
Source organism: Leptonychotes weddellii (assembly GCF_054177405.1). NCBI lineage: Eukaryota > Metazoa > Chordata > Mammalia > Carnivora > Phocidae > Leptonychotes > Leptonychotes weddellii. The sequence continues at coordinate 45 of NW_027860089.1, forward strand.
GTTAAGCATCTGCCTTCGGCTCAGGTCATGATCCCAGGGTCCTGGGATCGATCCCCATGTGGGGCTCCCTGCTCAGTGGGGAGTCTGCTTCTCCCTCTCCCTGTGCCCCTCCCCTGTGCTCTCTCTCTGTCTCAAATAAATAAATAAAATTTTTTAAAAAACTGTCATCGATCTCAATCTGAAATCCAGTTTCCACTTCATTCCATCATTCC
>NW_027860090.1:0-256 GCF_054177405.1 Leptonychotes weddellii
CGGGTACCGGAAAGGCTGGATACCTCGGTTATTAGAGGATTTTGGAGATGGAGGTGCTTTTCCAGAGATCCATGTGGCCCAGTATCCACTTGATATGGGGCGAAAGAAAAAAATGTCAAATGCACTGGCCATTCAGGTGGATGCTGAAGGAAAAATTAAATATGATGCAATTGCTCGGCAAGGACAGTCAAAAGACAAGGTCATTTATAGCAAGTATACTGACCTGGTTCCCAAGGAAGTCATGAATGCAGATGAC
>NW_027860091.1:0-256 GCF_054177405.1 Leptonychotes weddellii
CCAGAGGGTTCCACCCCCCGCTTAGCCACCAGAGTGACGTCCCTCAGCGGAGCAGACTTTTAAAAGTTCCGATTTTGGGCTCCGCGGCTCTATCACTTGCCAGAAGCGGCCGTTGGAGGCCCCTCCCCCGCCGTCTATCCTCCCGAATATCGCCTCGGATTCACTTCTCCGCACGTCCTACCTTCCAGAAAGTGGTCGCTTTTCTGATGAGAGAGTTGTTGCTCTTCTTTTCTTCGATCTCCTGTTGAGTTTGTAG
>NW_027860092.1:0-256 GCF_054177405.1 Leptonychotes weddellii
ACCTGTGGGGTGAAATAGGAAGGGCGGGAGGAAGGGTCTTCCCTACCAAAGCCCTATAGAACCCCAAACCTTGCTAGTAAAATGTGGATAGGAAGTCCTGAGCTTGATCATGTTTAAAGGTCTGTGAGAAAGTAATTGTTGGGAGAGCGCGGTATCACTAGTGAGGGATTAACCCTTCAAGCAAATCCACAAATGTGTATGTAATCCATCTGGACCTTAGCAGCTGTGTCACATAGGGTATTAGTTGCTATCTGCC
>NW_027860093.1:0-256 GCF_054177405.1 Leptonychotes weddellii
GGGGGGCTGGGAGAGGGGGGCGGGCCTTCCCAGCCTCGACAGCACAGGCAGGCGTGCAAGACGGACATGCGACGAGGGGCGGTATGTGCCGCAGGCTTTCTGCAAGGATGGCGATGGCCATCGGAGCTGGTTTCGGAAAGACCCCCGAACCGTGCCGGTGGGGTCAAGGCCTCTGCCTTGGCTGAGGTAGCCCCACCCCAGGGAGTCCTTCCCCTGCTTGCGTCTGGTTGACACCCTGGGGGCTCAGCTCTAGTCA
>NW_027860095.1:0-1920 GCF_054177405.1 Leptonychotes weddellii
GGATGGGTGCACAGGGAATGCTATCAAGGCATGGTTGTTATGAGCTGACGGGGCTCCCCTCTTCCTGGCCCATGCTTGACCTCCTGAGCGTTGATCATTTCATCTTACAGGATCTCATTTCCCAATCTGGAGATGTGTGTGCAGGCCAAAGCCAGGCCCTGGGAAAACCATCTCCATCTCTGCTCTAATGCCTATTTCTCCCATCTGTCCTCTTGAGGCTCTTTACCTGCAAAGATGATGCACCCCCATACTTGAAGGGGTGGGAGGTGGGGCTTGTTTCCCAGGCTAGAGCTGGTCTCTGTCAGCCAGAGGATGTGGTCCAGAGGAGTCAGGAAAGCAGGTGTGGGGGGAACCACAGAAGCTGCCCTAGGCAGCCCTATGTCCTCAGACCTCTGAAAGTGTAACCGGGATCTTCCACAGAATGTTCTAGAGCATGGTGGTCTTGGGCACGTGCACCGATGTACATCTCCCGGAGCCTCCACCCCTCACCTGTCGCTCATTTGCTGGCATGGGGGACGCTGCAGCCCGGCTCAGCACACGTGGATGGAGCTGTCCTCACATGCGAGGCACCTGGTCCAGGCATGAGGCTGAGGGAAGCCATCAACAGGAAACTGGGTAGTGAGTCGGGCAGGTTTTTGGCATAGTGTGGAAGGTTCCAGACAGTCCTGTGGGTGCCCCATTTCCTGCAGCTGTGACTAGGAAGCTATGCTGGAGGGCACCTTCCCTGAGTAAAGAACACAGACCTTGGGGCAAGCTTTGGGTCAGGAGCGGCGCACCGTACCAAAGCATGCGTGCAGCCCCCAGGGCACCTCATGCAATATTTGGTGCTTAATAAAACGTGTTGAGTGCCGATACCCAGAAACTTCTGATTCCAGCATCGTTTCTTGCACAGGACTCGACCTCACCACCTTGTAGTCACCTCAGCTCCATGATTCATCCACTAACTGTGGAACTTCGAAACACATTCCCTGGTGGCTTCAGCAGCTTAAAATTCATCAACGTGCAGAGCGCTATCTTATCTGACGGCGGCCCCACTTCTCCGAAGGGCAATGCCATAGCACCTGCTTTGGGAAAAGTCCAGCACGCCCTTGACCATTCAGTCCACAAGGAGACAAGACACATCCTGTCCCACCCCACTGGGAGCAAACCTCCCATGTTCAGATACCTATACTTTTCGGAGTATTTGCTCATCCCTTTTTAGTCTAGGCTTCCCTCCACGACGAGGTAAGTAGGCTCGGCTAATCATCTTCATTTTACAGGCCAGTAATCGGAGACCCCACGTGCACAGCAGGATCCACGCCTGGGGCCAGCAGCGTGAGTGCAGGGCAGGCTCTGTTCGGGGGGATCTGCCGGGTGGGCCCACAAACGGGGTCCGCAGAGTGTAGCCGTTCTAAAGGCAGATCTCGGTCAAATTCTGACCACTTACTAGTTGTGTGGTCTTGAAAAGGTAGCTTAACCTCTTTGTACCTCAGTTTCCTGAGAGGTACACTGGACATGATAAATGTACCTATCTCACTGAGTAGTTGGAGAAGATTAAATAAAATAATCCACGAAGAGAGCTGAAAAGCCACCTGGCCTGCCCAGGCACTTGATGTACGGTGGTTATTGTTATAAAGGAGGCCCGGGCTGCACGGACCCCGGCCACAGCCCACCCTCTGCCTGGTCCTGTGGCCACAGGAATTCTTCCCAGACGTCTCAACTCTTGCTGAAGGTCCTGTTTTGCACACAGCTGGGTATTTTTGCTGGGAGTCTGCAAGGATTCTGGCAGGCTCAAGGGAATGGTTTAGGGCCTCAAAAGAAAAGGAGCGGGATCGGAAGAGGTGCCTCTAGGCTGTCAGCAAGGGTTCGGCCCAGCAGCCCTGAATCCTACAGAAGGATGTGAAGACCCCATCCAACCTGCGACAATCCCTGGCTGGATTT
>NW_027860096.1:0-256 GCF_054177405.1 Leptonychotes weddellii
AGTCAGGTACTCCAGGAATGGAAAACCACCCCCACAAAAATGGTAAAGCAGGGAGTGCTCTTCATGGAGGACATCCATGGCCACTGCAGACCCAGGATAGGCAGGAGCAGTACTCCCAATGGGAGACACAGGCTGTGCGAAGCCAGAGCAGGTGGACAACGGTCAACCACATTCTGCCCCATCTTCTTTTTTTTTTTTTATTCTTATGTTAATCCCCATACATTACATCATTAGTTCTAGATGAAGTGTTCCATGA
>NW_027860097.1:0-256 GCF_054177405.1 Leptonychotes weddellii
TATCAAGAAAGTTTGCTTCCCCAAGGCCAGCAGACTTTTTACACACCCTAACCACAGCCAACTTTATCACAGATCTCCCTTGGGAAGAGAATAGAAACATCGCTGAATATGTATTTTATTTCCAGATTGAATGCAATTCACTCACCTATACTCCTAAGCCATTAATCACCTTTATGTGATTTCTTCTTCTTCTTTTTTTGCAAGAAGTGTTGTGGCTGCATCCATCATTTAAAGTCAGCCTTCATAAATCTGAACA
>NW_027860098.1:0-256 GCF_054177405.1 Leptonychotes weddellii
TATTAATCCTTACCACGTATAAATGAGACTAGGTCATGTGACCACAGGAGCCTCTAGAGAGGCTGGGAAACTTGGCATTTGTGAAAGCGGGATAGGCTTAAATCTCTGATGCTCGCCAAGTGGGCTAATTTCCCTGAGAACACTGTTGGCCACCTGATCCCAAATCAACATAATGGCTCTGTGAGCCAGGAAGAAAGTCATGAGGGGGGCAGAAATTGGAGGGGGAGACAAACCATGAGAGACTATGGACTCTGAA
>NW_027860099.1:0-256 GCF_054177405.1 Leptonychotes weddellii
AAAAAAACCATTAAGTCACTTGATTATTAATGACAAAAGAAAATAATTTTAACTATAATGCCACTTTTTATTTGCCCATAATTAAAAACAAGTCAATAATATTAGGGCAGTACGAATTCCAATTAGAAATTACATACATCTGAACAAATAACCCAATCAAGAGATGGGCAGAAGACACAGACATTTTTCCAAAGAAGACATCCAAATGGCCAACAGACACATGAAAAAGTGTTCAACATCGCTCAGCATCAGGGAA
>NW_027860100.1:0-256 GCF_054177405.1 Leptonychotes weddellii
GTCTTTTTCTTTCTTTTATTCAATCTTTTGTTTTGTTTTTTTACTTTAGAGTGGATTTGCATCTTTTCTCCATCTAACAGGCTGGGCAGATGACATGTATCATTCAGTCTATAAACAAACATTCCTGATAATGCAGTAATAATAAGCTACTAAAAGATGGGGGAGGCAGTCTGATTATCTTCTCTATCTCTCTTATCTTTACACTTTCAACCCTTTGACCCTAGGGTCCCTTTCCTCTCTCTAGGTCAGGTATCAA
>NW_027860101.1:0-256 GCF_054177405.1 Leptonychotes weddellii
CACGTGTGCCCCTGCTCTCCAGGACCCGGGCCTTTCCCAGCGGAGCGGGACCGGGCCAATGCACCCCACTGCTGCTCTTCTCTCCCCTCCATCGGCCCGGATCCTGGGGTGGACACCTCACGGTCCCTTTCAAGCGCGCCCTGACAACCCGCCTCTCGTGCCTGGGGCATAGAAGAGGAAGAAAACCACACACACACATTACGAACACGCTCGAAAACACACTTGCACTCACAGAAACACGCGCTCACACTACTTC
>NW_027860102.1:0-256 GCF_054177405.1 Leptonychotes weddellii
ACCATTGCTTCTTCCTGCAGACACATTTGTCCTGACAATGAACAACAACCTCATTTTAAAAACTCAAGCAGTTTTCTTTAAAACGGAGGAAGCTGTCATTTTCTATTGCTACAGAGCACATGCCGGCCTTTGTTATGTGTGTCTTCTACCCGTCAGTTCGCTGATCCTTCTGGATAAAAAAACGGCAGGTTGTCACAATCAGGCATCACACTATTAATAATTTGCAAAAATTAAAAATAGGGAGGACTGACATTTA
>NW_027860103.1:0-256 GCF_054177405.1 Leptonychotes weddellii
CTTCTATCATCTGTGTTATATTTAACTCATTTTATTTTATTTTGTTTTATTTTCTGTTCTGTGTCATTTTCCTACATCTTCATGTACGTAATTAAAAAATTTAAACAAATTGATTTTAATAGAATTTTTTTAAAACATCATGAAATTCAAAAAGGACGAGGAATGTTCTAACTCTGAGAAGGTAGGACTCATTGACTTAGGCCAAAACTGATATTAAAATATTAGATTTGTATCAGAATGTCTCATTTGTATGTGC
>NW_027860104.1:0-256 GCF_054177405.1 Leptonychotes weddellii
CTACAGGCCGGTCTGACGACAGGAGGTTGGTAGGATGAGGCGTAGGGCTCCCCCTTCACTTGGGAGGTCTCTTCTGGTCCTTCCGGTCCTCAAAGAGGGGAAGGCTTGAGTCCTCCTTTTTCCTCCCCAAGAGGAGGAGGGCAAGAGTCTGGTGAGGGTTTGTTCTGGGTGCAGGTAGCTGGCAATGAAGATGAAAGTGGCTTCGAGAGCCTGGCTGGCTGGTTGGTTGGTCTTTTGGGTCCCAGGTAAACAGAGA
>NW_027860105.1:0-256 GCF_054177405.1 Leptonychotes weddellii
AAAGTAGATATTTTGTTGTTGAAGTGACCCTCATGCCTGTTGTTATTTATGCCCTTATATATAGTAATCTCTCACACTGCAAACAGCCACTTGATACACATACATACATTGGGATCTGTTGTTTTGAAATACTCTAGAGACCCAGACACTATGTTGAGAAACACATGATAGCTATATGAAGATATTAACCAGGGGGCTCTGGGGAGAGGGAGAGAGAGAGAGAAGTCTTTCAGCAGTTCAAAGGGTTTATTATGGT
>NW_027860106.1:0-1920 GCF_054177405.1 Leptonychotes weddellii
GGATGGGTGCACAGGGAATGCTATCAAGGCATGGTTGTTATGAGCTGACGGGGCTCCCCTCTTCCTGGCCCATGCTTGACCTCCTGAGCGTTGATCATTTCATCTTACAGGATCTCATTTCCCAATCTGGAGACGTGTGTGCAGGCCAAAGCCAGGCCCTGGGAAAATCGTCTCCATCTCTGCTCTAATGCCTATTTCTCCCATCTGTCCTCTTGAGGCTCTTTACCTGCAAAGATGATGCACCCCCATACTTGAAGGGGTGGGAGGTGGGGCTTGTTTCCCAGGCTAGAGCTGGTCTCTGTCAGCCAGAGGATGTGGTCCGGAGGAGTCAGGAAAGCAGGTGTGGGGGGAACCACAGAAGCTGCCCTAGGCAGCCCTATGTGCTCAGACCTCTGAAAGTGTAACCGGGATCTTCCACAGAATGTTCTAGAGCATGGTGGTCTTGGGCACGTGCACCGATGTACATCTCCCGGAGCCTCCACCCCTCACCTGTCGCTCATTTGCTGGCATGGGGGACGCTGCAGCCCGGCTCAGCGCACGTGGACGGAGCTGTCCTCACATGCGAGGCACCTGGTCCAGGCATGAGGCTGAGGGAAGCCATCAACAGGAAACTGGGTAGTGAGTCGGGCAGGTTTTTGGCATAGTGTGGAAGGTTCCAGACAGTCCTGTGGGCGCCCCATTTCCTGCAGCTGTGACTAGGAAGCTATGCTGGAGGGCACCTTCCCTGAGTAAAGAACACAGACCTTGGGGCAAGCTTTGGGTCAGGAGCGGCGCACCGTACCAAAGCATGCGTGCAGCCCCCAGGGCACCTCATGCAATATTTGGTGCTTAATAAAACGTGTTGAGTGCCGATACCCAGAAACCTCTGATTCCAGCATCGTTTCTCGCACAGGACTCGACCTCACCACCTTGTAGTCACCTCAGCTCCATGATTCATCCACTAACTGTGGAACTTCGAAACACATTCCCTGGTGGCTTCAGCAGCTTAAAATTCATCAACGTGCAGAGCGCTATCTTATCTGACGGCGGCCCCACTTCTCCGAAGGGCAATGCCATAGCACCTGCTTTGGGAAAAGTCCAGCATGCCCTTGACCATTCAGTCCACAAGGAGACAAGACACATCCTGTCCCACCCCACTGGGAGCAAACCTCCCATGTTAAGATACCTATACTTTTCGGAGTATTTGCTTATCCCTTTTTAGTCTAGGCTTCCCTCCACGACGAGGTAAGTAGGCTCGGCTAATCATCTTCATTTTACAGGCCAGTAATCGGAGACCCCACGTGCACAGCAGGATCCACGCCTGGGGCCAGCAGTGTGAGTGCAGGGCAGGCTCTATTCGGGGGGATCTGCCGGGTGGGCCCACAAACGGGGTCCGCAGAGTGTAGCTGTTCTAAAGGCAGATCTCGGTCAAATTCTGACCACTTACTAGTTGTGTGGTCTTGAAAAGGTAGCTTAACCTCTTTGTACCTCAGTTTCCTGAGAGGTACACTGGAGATGATAAATGTACCTATCTCACTGAGTAGTTGGAAAAGATTAAATAAAATAATCCACGAAGAGAGCTGAAAAGCCACCTGGCCTGCCCAGGCACTTGATGTACGGTGGTTATTGTTATAAAGGAGGCCCGGGCTGCACGGACCCCGGCCACAGCCCACCCTCTGCCTGGTCCTGTGGCCACAGGAATTCTTCCCAGACGTCTCAACTCTTGCTGAAGGTCCTGTTTTGCACACAGCTGGGTATTTTTGCTGGGAGTCTGCGAGGATTCTGGCAGGCTCAAGGGAATGGTTTAGGGCCTCAAAAGAAAAGGAGCGGGATCGGAAGAGGTGCCTCTAGGCTGTCAGCAAGGGTTCGGCCCAGCAGCCCTGAATCCTACAGAAGGATGTGAAGACCCCATCCAACCTGCGACAATCCCTGGCTGGATTT
>NW_027860107.1:0-256 GCF_054177405.1 Leptonychotes weddellii
AGGAAGACAATGAGGCTGGGAGGAAAGGAGATGCAAGCCACTGAGTAGCCCTCCCACGTAGACTTGATAGCAAAGAAGCAGATGAGAAAACAAAAGAGTTTTAAGTGTAAGATCTCCTATGGTTGGCTCTGAATTCATTTATACAAGTGAACAAATGTATCTTTGTGTAAAGGCATAAATACATGGACAAAAAAAAAAACACGTTTGCTGCAAAGCCACCAATACGACGCTTCCTGTGCTTTTTGGTGTTCACTTA
>NW_027860108.1:0-256 GCF_054177405.1 Leptonychotes weddellii
TTCAATTTCTCTCTTGTCAAAGCCAGAGGCTTTCTAAATGAGGCACCATCTAATCATATTCATAATATTATAATCCAGATACTTATTTTTAATGATGAACTTTTTTTTAGATCTTGTAATTATTCATCTCTTTGGAATAAACCAATAAGAGCAATGGGTCACCATATGATAGGTTTAAGTCCCAAACCTAGTTTTATTATGTGAAAGACCAAATTATTCCATGTAATAATCATAATATTAAGCGTTTAAGAAGCAA
>NW_027860109.1:0-256 GCF_054177405.1 Leptonychotes weddellii
CTATTGTATTTTTATCAACATGACTCTATTTCGGTTAATGGTTGGCTTATGTAGTTACCTGCACCCATGTTGGGGGCATAGATATTTACAATTGTTAGATCTTCTTGTTGGATAGACCCTTTAGGAATGATATAGTGTTGTTCTGTGTCTCTAACTACAGTCTTTAGTTTAAAATCTAATTTGTCTGATATGACAATTGCCAGCCCAGCTTTCTTTTGAGGCCCGTTGGCATGGAAGATGGATCTCCATCCCTTCA
>NW_027860110.1:0-256 GCF_054177405.1 Leptonychotes weddellii
AAACCTGAAGGGGGAGAAATCAGAGGGGGAGACAAACCGTGAGATACTATGGACCCTGGGAAACAAATGGAGGGTTTCATAGGGGAGGGGGTAACAGGGTGATGGGTATTAAGGAGGGCACGAGGTTTGATGAACACTGGGTGTTACACGTAACTAATGAATCATTGAACACTACATCAAAAACTAATGATGTACTATACGGTGGCTAATTAAACATAATAAAAGAAAAGAAAAGAAAAACGGGGAAAGGCAAAAT
>NW_027860111.1:0-256 GCF_054177405.1 Leptonychotes weddellii
AAACTTTTTTTTCTTAATCTGGCACACATACATTTAATCTATACCATACATTGTTTCTTTATGAATTTCATTTCAACAAATAATTATTGTATATTTGTTATATGTTAAATACTGTACTAGCCAGCTGGCAGAAAAGGACAAAAACATATCGTAGCTGTGTTCAAGGACTTTGAGTTTCCATGGGAATCCAAACAAATAAATTGGCAATAACAATACAATTCTATTAGGGTTATGATGAAAGAGGTACAGTTTTTTA
>NW_027860112.1:0-256 GCF_054177405.1 Leptonychotes weddellii
CTGGGCCCAGGGGAGCTGGGCCCAGGGGAGCCGGACTCTGGGCCCCTCCCAGCCCTAGGAGCCGGGGGTCCTGGAGCTGCCCCGAGTGGAGCTGGGCCACGGAAGCAAATTCACCTGCCAAGCTCAGAACTCCCTGGGCTCCCAGCACGTCTCCCTGCATCTCTCTGTGGTCTGTGAGTGTGGGTCCCCTGGGGGCAGGAGAGACACCGCTGACCCCTCACCTCCCTCCCGCAGACCCCCCGCGGCCGCTCAGCCC
>NW_027860113.1:0-256 GCF_054177405.1 Leptonychotes weddellii
GGTTCAAGTCCAACTGGGCTCTTCCTGATCTACTTCCATCCTACTCCCCTACCTGAGGGTACAGCAACCCAGTGGCAAAGAAACAAAGATCAGCTAATGTGGTCCCTCTGCCAAGTGACAGCAATGGGTTTAACCTTAAAACCTGAAGAATCAATAAAAAAGGATTTTCTTACTTCAAATATTCTCTTCAGAAGTCTGAATAATGATGCAACCTGAAAAAGTGAAAGACAAATCATCTAAACTTCATGATTACCCA
>NW_027860114.1:0-256 GCF_054177405.1 Leptonychotes weddellii
CATATAGGAAATTATTAAAATTTCGGAGCTTTGCAGTTCCAAGTACCTGCTGCCCCCGTTGGCGCGTTAGCCGATTTGCAGGAGGAAACCTTAAAGGAGTCGAGGTAAACATTTCAATACATGGTTTTATAACACATGTAAAATTTATTTCTGAACCCCAAAGGCACTTTTCACTTGTGCCTGGGTGCCCTGGAGGGTATCTTTTTTTTTTTTCCTTAAAGCAGAGGGTTACCCCATGAAAGAGAGTCTCCAGTTC
>NW_027860115.1:0-256 GCF_054177405.1 Leptonychotes weddellii
GGGCCTGGGGGTGGGTATTGAGGAGGGCACGTTCTGCGTGGAGCACTGGGTGTTATGCACAAACAATGAATCATGGAACACTTCATCTAGAACTAATGATGTAATGTATGGGGATTAACATAAGAATAAAAAAATATATATTTTTTTTTCCAAATTCCCTTTCCTCAATACCCTGAGAGTGACAGTTTCTGTTATTCTTCTTCCTCAGATTATTATTTTTTAAAGAACTTAACATAGATTTTTTAATGAAGTACAA
>NW_027860116.1:0-256 GCF_054177405.1 Leptonychotes weddellii
CGGCCCGGGGTTGGCGCTGGGGCGGGACGAGCTCCGTCGGGAGGTCACCCCTTCTCCCATGCGTGCACACCCTCATCCTTGGCCTTCCGGCCCTCGTCGTACAGCCCCTCGCCATTCCCTTGGGCCGCCCAGGATGCCCAAGCCGCCTGACCACCATCTCAACCTGATGAAGGGGCAGGCCTACAGCTTCGCCCACCAGCCATGGGCTGCGCTCCCGCCCCGCAGGGCTTTGTCTTCCTTCCCGCGGACCCCCGGC
>NW_027860117.1:0-13241 GCF_054177405.1 Leptonychotes weddellii
CCTTCTTTTCACTACATCTGTGTCTTTGGGGTAAATACCCAGGAGTGCAATTGCTGGGTCATAGGGTAGCTCTATTTTTAATTTTTTTGAGGCACTTCCACCCTGTTTTCCAAAGGGGCTGTACCAACTTGCATTCCCACCAACAGTGTAAGAGGGTTCCCCTTTCTCCACAACCTCTCCAGCATTTGTTGTTTGTCACAAAATTGACAAAAATGTCAATTTTTGCCATTCTAACTTGTGTAAGGTGGTATATCAATGTGGTTTTGATTTGGATTTCCCTGATGGCTAATGATGATGAACATTTTTTCATGTATCTGTTAGCCATTTGTATGTCTTCTTCGGAGAAGTGTCTGTTCATGTCTTCTGCCCATTTTTTGATTTGACTTGATTATTTGTTATTTATTTTCATTTTTTTTCCTCATTTAAAATCCAAATCACTTGTTACTGTTTCATATTAATGTGAATGGCCACTCAGTTGCTTTTATGCAACTTTGCTTTTGCAGCATGGAAACAAGTATCTTCTGTTTGTTAGTTTCCTTAATCCCGTGTCCTTTGTGGAAGCACTCTATAAGGGTTGTGTGTTTATTTATCTTCTCTAATTGAAATTGAAGTAGCAGCTATAAGTTTCCATATGACTATTGCCTTTTAAAAATTAATTTACATAGCATAAAACTTGTCTCTTTAACAGGAAATGGAAAGGTCAGTAGTTGCACAGCTGCCGAAGGTAGTTTCACATCTCTCACTGGACTTCTAGAAGTTGAACCCCTGCACTTTACTTGTGTGTCCACTAGTGATGGCACCAGAATAGAAAGGGATGATGCAAGTACGTTTACTGGTATATACCTTCTTTTGTTATTCACTCTTTCTATCATACATTTTATGCAGAAGTAAAATCAAAGTGATTTTTAAGTACTTAAATATCAGTTTATATTATATGTAAGTTCCTTTGGTGTCATGTTAAATAGAAACTTATTAATAGGGGGGAAAAAGCACAAGCAGTTCATAGTTTTTTTTCTACCTTCTAAAACACTGTCTTAAATCCATTTGTTTTTATGTGTGTACATTTTTAGAAGCCCTTTAATTTGGAAAATATCAGACATAACAAAAGTAAAGGGAAAAGTATGATAGACTACATTTCCTTAAGCCTCAGCTCTCCTCAACTGTTGGCCAGTCTTATGTGTAGTTTTGGCATCATAATGTTATTTCTTGCATTTAAAGCTCACAGAATATTTAAAGCTCACAGTATACAATATCTTTGAGAAGGTTGAGAAGAGTGAAGAGGGAATATTATTTTTCTAGATATTTTAAAGTACCTTCAGATATATGAATCAATATTTGAAAGTGTTGAATATGTCATGTTATTGGTGTTTTAAATGAATCAATGGGAACTCTTGTTTTTTTATATACCTTCTTTTCTGTGTTTTTTTTTCCCTTCACATCATAGGATCAGTATTTATACTTCTGTCTTGGTGCAAATAATTGAAATTTTTATAATTAAAAACATTGGATATGGTTTTATCTTTATCTTACAGTCACAGAAGAGTTTGAATATTGTCTTGAATGAATTCAGCTGTTGATGGTTTTGTGTTTTGTGGATTTCTTTTTGTTTTCATCAGCAGTGTAACAAAGTAAAAACAGTTTGCTTGAGAAGCTACAAAAAATTTAATCTTAAGGGATTTTTTGTTTTTTTTTTTAAGATTTTATCTATTTGACGGAGAGAGAGAGAGCAAAAGCAGGGGGAGCAGCAGGGAGAGGGAGAAGCAGGCTCCCCGCTCAGCAGGGAGCCCAATGTGGGGGTCGATCCCAGGACCCTGGGATCATGATCTGAGCCGAAGGCAGACGCTTAACCATCTGAGCCATCCAGGTGCCCCTTAAGAAGGGTTTTAAAAGGAAATTACCAGTTCTTCAAGTGCCTTCTTAAATTCAGAATTATCTTATGTCTTCTAATTGTGGAAGTAACCACTAAGTGAAATCTTTGGCTTATGTAATTTACATGAGACTTTTCAATTAAAATCTAATCTTTCTCTTTTATAGGGATGCCAAAAGGATGAAATTTTGTGTTTGTTTTCTTGGATTGTTATAGTCACTTTGTAGAGACATACATGTACACTGGAATAGAAAAATACATGACAGGATATTGAATTTTCAGAGAACTCTTTTTGTTATAAATCACACTCTTTCTTGGAACTGTTTTGAAATTAAGGGTCTAAAATTCGTGTGTTTGAATAAGTAATGCTTTTAGAAGGTATGAAATTTTATAACAGATGTAAGAGTAGGTTTGAAAAAGAGAAGTATTCCTTCACACTCCCTTTCCTCTCCTATAAAGCAAGCAATGGAACCAGTATCTTTTTTTTTTTTTAAGATTTTATTTATTTCTTTTTTGAGAGAGAGTGAGAGAGAGCACATGAAAGGGAGGGGGGAAGGGTCAGAGGGAGAAGCAGACTCCCCGCTGAGCCGGGAGCCCGATGCGGACTCGATCCAGGGACTCCAGGATCATGACCTGAGCCGAAGGCAGTCGCTTAACCAACTGAGCCACCCAGGCGCCCCTGCAACGAGTTTCTTTAATTTCCAGAGATAGTAGTGTGCCTATACAAGCAATCATATCTGTATTTCGCCCATAAATAAAACCACCACCAGCAGAGGGATTTTTATTAAATGTTAGGGCAAAGTCTTGGCTAGTGGTCATAAGTTGCTTAGAGGTGACTACAGTCTCTCAACTTCTTACTTACTTTTTTGAAACATGTTAATTGTGAAATATGATGCTCTTATGAAAAAATGCAGAAAACAATTGTATAACCAGCAATTTATGACAAACTGTCCATGTGACCACCAAATCAAAAAATAATATATCCAGCACTCTAAAAGGTATCTTCATGTCCCCTTCCACTTACTTTTCTCTCGCTCTCTAAAAGGTAAACACTGTCCTAACTTTTAGAGTAGTCATTTCTTGGTTTTTGTTTGTTTCATTGTATAATCACTTAATTATGCATTTCTGATCGCTGGTTGAATAAAGCCTTTATAATATAAATTTGCTTTTATGTTTTTTTGATCTGCCTTCTGTTCAGCGTTATTATTGTTAAAGTCATTTGTATCAGGGCATGCAGTTACTTGGTTCTTTTTCATTGCTATTTAAGATTCTCTTGTCTGCATAAAACAAAATTTATGTGTCTACTATTGATTAGCGTACTACTGATTGCTCTTTGGGTTATTCCATTGTGATGCTTTTAGTGCTACTGGATATACTATTTTCTTGGATATGAATGTACAAGTTGATTTGCTGTTTCATAGGTTTTCCATATATTCAACTTTAGGAAGTAACATTACAGAAATGTACTTCTTAATTTCCAAATGTATGAGGATTTCCTAGTTATCTTGCTGTTGACTTTTATTTAAATTGCTATAGGGTCAAAAATTACTCTCTCAGTCTTGTACACTGTGTTGGGAATTGTAGAGGATCAGTTTTTATAAATATTCCATGAATACATGACAATAATGTTTACTCTGTACTTGTTGGTGAAGTGTACTCTGTCCGTTTAGGCAAATTTGCTAATTGTGTCGCTCAAATTCTCTGTCTTTATTAACTCCTTGGTTTCTTTTAGTTCATAAGATCAGTATGTTAAATTCTTGTTGCAGCACCTGTGGAGGTGACTATTTGAGTTTCATCAGTCTCTATTTTATGTATTCTGAAACTACCATACAAGTTTAGAATGCTTGTATCTTTCTTGTGAATTAATCTTCCATCATTAGGAATTATCTCTTTATCTCTGCTAGCTGTTTTTCCTAAAATTACTGTGTTTAATATTTATATACTTTCCATCATTTTTTGGTTACTATTTGTATGATAAACATGTTTCCTTCTTTTTACTTTGAACTTACTCTTTCATAAGCAGCTTGTAGTTGCCTTTTTTTAAAAAAAAATATTTATGTATTTGACAGAGAGAGAGTGGGAGCAGGAACACAAGCAAGGGGAGTGGGAGAGGGAGAAGTGGGCTTCCCATGGAGTAGGGAGCCCGATGCGGGGCTTGATCCCAAGATCCTGGGATCCTGACCTGAGCCAAAGGCAGACACTTAAGGACTGAGTCACCCAGGCGCCCCTGTAGTTGCTTTTTTTTTTATTCCAGTCTAATACTTTGTGTTTCAGTTGGAGTATTTATTTACATTTAATGTAATTACTAATGTATCTGTATTTAAATCTGCTATGTTTTTAATATACAAGTATTAGATTTCTCCTTTTGCTAGTTACATGTTTTTCTCTTTCCTTCTTTTGGGTTTTTATATTTTTATTGAGCTATTTTTCTACTTTTTACTATTTTTAGCAGTTATCCCAGAGATCATAATATACACATACCCTTGATACTCAGAAGTCCAACTGCTTTTTGTACTATACAGTGCAAATATCTAGAACAGTTGTCACCTTCCTGATTTAGATGGTGTTGTGATTTTATACCTTAATTTTATGTGTATTTTATTCCCAAATACATTATGATAGTTTTTTATATTCAGTATTCATTTGGATTTGTCTTATAATTCCATTTCATCCTATCTTTTCCTTTCTTTGCTTTTGAACTGAAATCAAGTATGATTTTCTTTGTTTGAAAAATATTCTGTAAGATCTCTTTTTGTTCTTGTCTACTGATGATGAATAAGCTTAGCTTTTTGGGGGAAATTTTCAAAATTATTAAAATAATTAGATGAACAAACCACACAGTCATTATCCAGATTCCAATATTATTGATGTTTTTCACATTTCTTTTAACTCTTCTTCTTTGTTGAAGTATTTTAAAAGGAATCCTAGATATTATATCTTTTTTCCTTTATATATATATAAAAAACATATAACCTTAAACAATGTGGATATTCTCTATAATAACTGATGCCATTGCCATTTTTTATCGTAATATAAACTATAATTAATCCAGATGCATTTTTATCATAACCAAATAAATTAGCATAATCAATTCCATGTTATGGTCTGTTTCTCATCATAATTAAATTTATCTATCATAACAATACATTTTACATTTGGCTTATTAGATTTAGAGGTGTCCTCTTCATTCTTGAAGTATGTTTTGACATAGAATTCTAGCTATTATTTCTCTTAGTGATTTAAAGATTATCTTTTAAATTACACTGTGTTTGTTAGACCTTACCTGTTGGTCTTATAATTCCTCTTTTAAGGTCACTGTAAGTTCTCAAGCTGTTTTTGAGATTCATTCATATTGTCTTCTCCTTTCCCCTGCTGCCCCTTTTTTAATATTAAAGGTTTTATTCATTCATTCATTCATTCATTCATTCGTCGGAGAGAGAGAGAGTGCACAAGCAGGGGAAGTGGCAGAGGGAGAAGGAGAGGGAGAAGCAGGCTTCCTGCTGAGCAGGAGCCCAATGTGGGACTCCATCCCAGGACCCTGAGATCATGACCTGAGCCAAAGGCAGACGCTTAACTGACTGAGCCACCCAGGCATCCCTCCCCCACCCCTTTTTTTAGCATTTTTCTATGATGTTGCTATATGCTGTTTCATTTGTATTTATCCTGCTCAGGATTCATAAGGCTTCTTGAATCCTTACTTAATACCTTCTACCGGGCGCCTGGGTGGCTCAGTTGGTTAAGCGACTGCCTTCGACTCAGGTCATGATCCTGGAGTCCCGGGATCGAGTCCCGCATCGGGCTTCCTGCTCGGCAGGGAGTCTGCTTCGTCCTCTGACCCTATCCCCTCTCATGTGTTCTCTCTCTCTCATTCTCTCTCTCTCAAATAAATAAATAAAATCTTTAAAAAAAAAAAAATACCTTCTATCAGCTTTAGAAATATCTCAGCCATTAACTGTGCAAATATTGTTTCTGGCTTGTTTTCTATCTTCACTCTTTTTGTATTTTTAATTTCATGTGTGTTTAAGGTATATAATTTATTGGTTTGATGCATTTATGTATTATAGAATGATTACCACCATAGCAATTCCAAGTGTGTTACACCTTATCAGTATAAATGATATAATTCTCAGTTTTTTAATCTCTCCTTTTACTATGTATGGGTATTTTTTTCTAATTCATCTTAGTTTACTAATTCTATCTTTTATGTAATTATTTATGGGGGGAAAAAGCACCCTTCTTACACTCTACTGCAGTGTTACCTCTGTTAGAAATTATGTCTCTGCTGTTGGCGTGGGTCTGTTTTTTTCCATTGTTCAATTTGTCTAGCCTTATGCCAGTACCTAATTGTCTCAATTATTATAACTTTATATTAAGCCTTGAAATCTGATAGTATACATTTGCCAGGGTTTTATTTTTTCTTCCTTCTTTTTTGGTAGATTTTAAAAATTGATTTAAAGCTTGTTGTGTAGTCATTATCAGTGTAATTCCAGAATATTTCCATTACTCCACAAAGAGATTTCATAGTCATTAGCAGTCACTCCCAGTTTCCCTTTCCCCGCCATCACCTATCACTAATCTGTGTTGTTATTCTATGGATTTGCCTACCCCATACATTTGATATAAATGTGGAATCATATAGTTGTGGCCCTTTTGTCTGGCTTCTTTCACTTAATATGTTTTCATATTTCATCCATTTAGCATGTATCAGTACGTCATTTCTTTTTATGACTAAATAGTATTCCATTGTATGGATGTACCACTTTTAAAACAACTTGTATATACCTCCTTTTGTTTATCTGCTGAGAAGTTAGCAGGCATTTGGGTTGTTACTTCTTTTTGTCTGTTAAGAAAAATACTGCCATGCAGCATATTTGTTTTCAGTTCTTGAGTATATACTTAGAAGTGGAATCCACCATTTTTCTTTTAGTTTTTCTTAAAGCTTCTATGTCTTTTTTATTTCCATTTTTCTCCAGTTTTATTGAGATATAATTGACATATAATTTTGAGCAAGTTTAAGGTATACAGTGTATTGGTTTGATATATTTATATATTATAAAATGACTACCACCATAGTATTAGCTAATACCTCTGTCCTGTCATGTAATTACCAGTTCTTTTTCTGTGGAGAAAACATTTAAGACTACTCTTAGCAACTTTCAGGTGTATAATACAGCATTATTAATTATCAGGATGCTGTACATTAGATCTCTGTATTTCCATTTAAATTTTTGAATCAGCTTGACAATTTATACACCAGAAAGCTTATTATTATTATTATTTAGAATTTGAATATAAATCAGTTCAGGAAAATTGACATCTGACTATTAAGCCTTTTATGGGGCACCTGGGTGGCTCAGTCGTTAAGCATCTGCCTTCAGCTCAGGTCATGATGCCAGGGTCCTGGGATCGAGCCCCGCATCGGGCTCCCTGCTCAGCAGGAAGCCGGCTTCTCCCTCTCCCACTCCCCCTGCTTGTGTTCCTTCTCTCGCTGCCTGTCTCTGTCAAATAAATAAATAAAATAAAATAAAAATAGTAAGCCTTTTACTTCATTAACATGGTATATTTAGTATATTTAGGTCTTCAGTTACTCCATGAGATGTTTTTTAGTTTCCACTGTTGATGTTTTGCACATCTCTTTTAGATTAATCCCTAGCTATGGGATTTTTTTAATGCTATTATAAGTGATATTTTTCTGAATTTTATTTCCATTTTTTTTGGTTGCTGGTGTATAGAAATATAACTGATTTGTGCATATTAATCTCCTATGTGGGGATACTGCTATATTAGCTTACTAATTCTTACAGTTTGTAGATTCTTAAGGACTTTTTATGGACACAGTCATGGCATCTGTTAAGAGTTTTACTTTAGTGTTTTCCTAATCATTATAAAATTTAGTTCTTTTTCTTGCTCTTTTGTGCTTTCTAGGGCTTCCTGCATGATACTGAAAAAAAATGGTGGTCATAGTCATTTTTATTTTGTTCTCATCTCCATTATTTTTATATCTGGTTTTTGAGGCCCCTAGTGTAAAAATAAAAAAGATACTGAAAACTCAGACTGGGCAAAAGATTTTTAAAATTTGTTGTAGTAAGATGACTTATTTCTTTTGGATTGAGTGTTTTTGGTGACTTAATTCATTTTCCCATAAGTATTATTCAAGCATTGGATTTTAAAGTGAGTAAAGGGCTAAACTCCACATGGTTAATATTGAAAATTACTTTAATGACCCAAAAAGTACAAGTATAATATCAGTGCTTCAGTAAGTCTAATAATTACCCCTCTAGAGTTGGAATTAATAGCTGTTTCTTTGGTGGACCATTTGATGAAGCGGAGGTATTTCATTTTGGGGCACAGAGCTTATGAGAGTTATGATTGCCCTTTCTTTGACCATACTTGTGTAGTTGGATTCTTGAAAGTTAAGTGAAGTGTAGTATGGCTGTTCTGTAATAAGTGTGTGGGTTTTGTTTTTTTTTTTAAGTTGACACTTCCAATTGTAAGAGGCTATGTACAGTTTCATTTATTGCTATCTTGTTGATTAGAGCTTAATTTTTTTTAATAGTTTTTTTTAAATCCTGGCACAGTACAGCATTGTTAGATGTTAAAATAGGCTGTCAGATACCTGGGTGTTGTTTCCCGCCCACCTTTTCAGGTATTTATGAGCAAATGCTTTCCCTCAGCTTTAGATTCATTACCTGTAAAATGGGATAACAGTAGTACCTACCTGTGTGCCATTGCCAAGATGAAATGAGTTGATGTAAGTTCCGTGCTTAGCGCTGTGCCCTCCCATTGGCTTTGGTTTCCCATAGTCCTTGGTTCCAACTCTAGTTCTGCCACTGTGAGCTCTACAGGAACTTCTCTGAGCCATTAACTAAGAAACAGAGCAGAGTATCTGCTTTTCAGGGTTGTTCATCTGTTGGATATGTAATTAATTAAGACAGCGTCACATGGTAATGCACACTAAACATTTGCTACTATTGTAGCGGTTATCCTTCCCCAATGTAACTTTCTAGTAAAGACCTGTTATAATATCAGTGTTAATGCTGTTATTAAATTTGACCTTTACTTCTTATTTTGTGGTGACCTGTTTCATTAAGTTGTGAAATTAAGCTTTTACTTAGATTTTTCTAAAATGTTTTCCACAAATACTGGTAAATATTTAATGGGGAAAGAGTGATTTTTATATGGATATTTGAGTAACATTGAAAAGGAAAGTCAAAGAAATTATTCAACTTATAGAAATTTCATACAGTCTTCAAGGATGATAATTTTTGGGGTGCCTGGGTGGCTCAGTTATTAAGCATCTGCCTTCGGCTCAGGTTGTGATCCCAGTGTCCTGGGATGGAGCCCCACATTGGGCTCCCTGCTCAGCGGGAAGCCTGCTTCTCCCTCTCCACTCCCCCAGCTTGTGTTCCCTCTCTCCCGGTCTCTCTCTCTGTCAAATAAATAAGTAAAATCTTGAGGGGAAGAAAAAAAAAAGGATGATAATGTTCATGACTAAGCAGTATGTGCCAGAATTGACATAGGTCAAATCAGACCTATTTCTCTCCGTATTAGAGTTCTGGGGAGCATTTGGTAGGAAACAATTGCTTTACATACTCTCTGTGGGCCAGACTCCGTCTAGGCTATGCTTTGAAATGAGGAAATATAAAGTATCATCAGATTTTTAAAATGATGTTCATATAATTGAAGGTGTTTTTGAGCTTTTGAGGGGAGGGAGAGGAGGTATTGCCAAAGGAAAACTTAGTAAAGCAAATTTCAGTTTATTTGTTATGCTCAAATTGTATAATAAGATTACTCTCATTTTGTGTTTTTATTTTAACCATATTAAATGAAATTTTTTATATGCTGAAAATATTTTTAAGCTCAAAACCATACTAATTTTTCTTTGATTTGGAAGTAGTTCCCAGATTCCTTAAACTTGAATACTGTTATTATCAATCAGTATGCTTTTACCATTAAGATTTTTCTACTGATACTCTATAGATTCTTACCTTTTAAAATGAAACTGGAATCTTAATGTCAAAATAGTGTACTTGGAATATGTTTCTATGAACCTTTTCCTCATCCCTTTTCTCCCCCCTTGTCTTATGCCAGTGAGTTCCTTCGGGGTTACTCCTGCAGTAGGTGGACTGTCATCGGGGACAGTTGGGGAAGCTTCGACAGCCCTGAGTTCAGCAGCCCAGGTAGCTTTGCAGTCTCTCTCTCATGCAATGGCGTCAGCCGAGCAACAGCTGCAGGTGCTGCAAGAGAAACAGCAGCAGCTTTTGAAGCTTCAGCAACAGGTTGGAGACTCTTTGGCTCTTTGTTCATGCTGTCTCTAAACTTCAAAAGCTGAAAAAGTACTGTAAAAATGACCATTATTTTCATAAAGGAAAGTAGGTTGACCGATCTGAGCTAATCAGTTTCTACAAAAATGGAGGTAACGTCTTTGCGATATATCTAAATTTTAAAAAATAAATAAATTTTATTTGATAAATATCTGAGGGAATATAATTGATATTTTGCAGGGGCAGTCTCTGAGTAAAATCCATTCTGTTTCAACACTATTGGTCAAACGTTAGAGTTACCAGTTAGGATTTTTACGGATTGGAGATCCTGAAACGTTTTAGAGATGAATTGAATTCACATGGATTAAAATTTAGTAATAATGGCAGATGCTTTGGCGATTTCATTGTAGTCTAAATGCAGTCTGTGTGATTGTAGGTGACATTATATTAGGTTAGGCACCATGAGAATCTACCTCCTCCTGTTAATATTTTGCTTTGAGGAGAATTTTGTTTCCTTATTTACATTTATTTGTTCTTCTTCGTTTCCACCTTTGCTTTGTGGAAGTCCTTGTTCCCCAAAACACAGGAAATTATATATCAGATATTTAATGAAGTTAATATAGAGAAGAAATACTCAATTCATGTTGAGTCCATTTTTTAATCTAATTTCACTTTTCTTTCACTAAGATCTAGTTCATCAGACCATGTTTATCTCCGTAAGCTCTTTTCCTGGGTAGTACTCCCCACAGTTTGCGTAGGCAGGACTGGTCTATATGTTGTGACTTTTACTTGTTTTGCAGAAAGCCAAGCTGGAAGCCAAGTTACATCAGACGACAGCTGCAGCAGCTGCTGCCGCATCGGCAGCCTCCGCAGTAGGTCCTGTTCACAACTCCGTGCCTTCCAACCCAGCGGCGGCCCCCGGCTTCTTCATCCACCCATCTGATGTTATTCCACCCACTCCAAAAACAACACCACTGTTTATGACTCCACCACTCACCCCGCCCAATGAAGCAGTTTCTGTTGTGATTAATGCAGAGCTTGCACAGCTTTTCCCCGGCTCAGTTATTGATCCCCCAACAGTCAATCTTGCTGCACATAACAAAAATTCCAACAAGTCCAGAATGGTAAATTATTATATTTTAAGTAGGTGTTCGCTTAGACATTTAAAAATATTTTGATGTATATGCTAACCTGAGAAGGCAAACTTTTCTTATACCAACTTGAAACATCAAATTAGATTGTTTAAAGTATTACAGAATATACATCAGGAAATGAGACTTGTTAGTTTAATATTATGGCTATTAGCTTGTATAGAGCAAGAGTAGTATCAATATAGAGTTATACTTTTTTCTTTTCTAGAATCCACTTGGTTCTGGTCTAGCTCTCGCAATTTCTCATGCTTCACATTTTCTTCAACCTCCACCCCACCAGTCCATTATTATAGAGCGAATGCATTCAGGTAATCTTCAACTTTCTTAAAATATTTTTTTTTGCCTCGTCTGTCAGCCCTTTGAGTCTTAATAATTTTCTGTAGTTTGATTTTACTTTGCAAATAAATCCTATCTGTTCCTGGGTAAGTACATTTTACCAAGAATAAGCACTATATGAGGCTTATCTCTGTGCTCACCATGTTGAATGCAGGAGTGCTGCTGGGTAGGGTGGCAGTTTTATCCAGACCCTGAATCTGACCTGTATGTGAATCTTGCCTGTTGAACTGTGATGGACATAAGTATCTACTTCCATTGTAGCTGCTCAGTTATCATGACACTGGAAATTACAGTTCAGTATCCTAAGACCAGCACTCTGGTGTTGAAACCGTTTCCCAAAAATAGCAGATAGAATTACTGCTGATCTTAGTAACTGTGAGTAAGATTAATAACACTCCATGGTCTCGATAATTCAAATTTTACCCAAGTTTGTAGTCATACTTCTGTGCTAGTGACCTGTGACTGGGATAGGTGCTTTCAATGAGAGCACGTTTACATAGTAAACTATGGGCAATTTTAACCTTATAATCCCGCCAAACTGTTAGTTCTTGGCTTGAGCTGCAGCAGAATTCAACAGAATCCTTCTGTGTTTTATAGCAGAGAATAATATGAATGTAATGCATACTGTGTCACCTTTCATCATATGAATAGTTGAACCATATTTGCTTTATTGCACTGGGCTGTTTCTTCTTTGGAAAAGAGAGTTTTTAAAAAAATAATAAAATAAAATTCTTCCTGATGTTTTCTATTCAACTAATCCTTCACTGGTATCGCCATTAGTGTCTGTAACATTTAGAATTGACTTGTTGATGTGCAGTGTTATGAAATGTGAGCAGTTGTTTACATTGCAGTTTGCTTTTTATCAATGGAATTGACTGTAGATTATAGAATTATGTTGTTTTTTAATGGTTTCTCTGTTTAGGAAAGTATTGGTAACTACCTTTTTCTACTTAACTAGCTCCATTGAAAATAGCATGGGTTCTAGTAGTTTAGTTGGGTCCCTTCACTGTACAGTGCCGCTCTTAAGTTTATTAAGTCCTCCTCACCCCAATCTGGTAAAGAAGAAAAATAATTCTATTATTAATGATTCTGTCTACTGTTTGACTAATCGGTCTTATTCCGAAATGTGTATGAGATGAGAGATGCAAATCTGCTCTTTTTCCATTCCTCTCAGATCATTTTTACCTTTCATGAGTGTGAGCATCTCAACCATGCTGAGTGTGATTCTAGTGCTTACACAAAGAGGCATACTGGGGCCACACTTTATTTTTGTTTTTTTAATTTTGATAGGCTTGCTTTTTAATATTTTACAATATATTATAAATATCTATCCCTGTAAGTAACATATACTCAACAAAATTATTTTAAAAGGCTGCTTTGTGTATTCTGTAATATAAATGTATCATAACGTATTTAACAAACCTCTATTGTACATTTAATTCGTGTTTTATTTTGCTATGAATATATATTTCTACATCCATTCCCATATCTGGTTTATTTTTTTTTAAGGTTTTATTTATTTGACAGAGAGAAGGACAGCCAAAGAGGGAACACAAGCAGGGGCAGTGGGAGAGGGAGGAGCAGGCTTCCCGCGGAGCAGGGAGCCTGATGCGGGGCTCGATC
>NW_027860118.1:0-1920 GCF_054177405.1 Leptonychotes weddellii
AACCCAGATTTGATAAAGACCTTATTAAAAAGGATTCTTGCAAGAAGGGTTTCCCCTGAGGCCAGCCTGTCCTAAGGAGGGCAGTCTTCGGGCTCGGGCTGAGGGTGAGCCAAAGTTCCAGATCTGGAGGAAGGCAAGGTACTTAGTCAAACTTCTGTTAACCAGCATTTTGTTCCAATGGATTGGTGGGGGCAGAACAGTTGAGCTAATCACTTTTAAGGCAAAAAATGGCAATTAGGAGAGTCTGTGTCTGGCTTTGAGGTAAACAAAGGGTTTCTCCACAACTCAAAGTCCTATGGAGAAAGGTGGTTCTTAGCAATAAGCAGTTTCCTGAAACACAAGAGCCTGGGGAGATTTCTTTCTGCTGTCTTCCAGGAGCATGGGGCTCAGGTAGAGTTCAATACTGTTGTTGGAGAGAAGGAACAGGATAGGGTGCCTGGGTGGCTCAGTTGGTTGGGCGACTGCCTTCAGCTCAGGTCATGATCCTGGAGTCCCGCGATCGACTCCCGCATCGGGCTCCCTGCTCGGCGGGGAGTCTGCTTCTCCCTCTCCCGCTCCCCTCTCTCGTGCTCACTCTCTCTCTCTCAAATAAATAAATAAAATCTTTAAAAAAAAAAAAAAAAGAACAGGGTATATTTTTTCATGGCAAATCCTTTTGTACTTTTGAATTATACCCCCAAATAGAAAGTTTTTAGGGGTACCTGGGTGGCTCAGTCGGCTAAGCATTGGAGTCTTGGTTTCTGCTCAGGTCCTGATCTCAGGGTGGTAAGATCTAGCCCCGCATCGGGCTCTACGCTCAGCAGGGAGTCTGCTTGAGATTCTCTGCCTCTCCCCCTCCCCCTCCCATTTGTGTGCCCTCTCTTTCTCTCTCTCTAAAAATCTTCATGTAAAATTTAAAAATCTTCAAATAGAAGACCATGAATTCCAGAAACCCCTTTTCAGAGTTCTTCCAAAATGGTTCTGGATGTAGAATGAGGTCTTGGGCTGTGTTTACAGAAACTTGGGTAGAAGTGCTGTGAGGCCAGAAATGTCGCCAGGGTTTTGATGACTGGGTTCCGAATTTTGCTCGTGCAGACAGGCAGGGCACCGTGTGGGTCCGGCCGGCCACCCTGCAGAACCCGCTTCTACCTCTCTGGCTTTCATTGCCCAGGCAGACCTTGTGTTCTGTTCCCACAGATGTGCTGCTCCTGAACCGCCCCCCCCCGGCCCCCCGCTTCGACAAACTCGAACAGATCATGATATGGGAGATGGACTGTAGCCCGAGTATATGTGAAAACGGGGGGGGGGGCCATTCATATTCTCAAGGGATTTTGTGAGGCGCTATGGCCTCTGTCACACGGAGCCCTTGTGAAGGGCTGACAGGATGAGGTGGCGGAGTTGGGGGATTTTCTCCACCACTGGGGCCTGCTCTTTGTCTAATAGACGTTTTCGGCTTCAGCCAGGAGCTTCTGCTCCGTCTTACTCCGGCTGAGGCCTTGGCTGTCCGCGGGCCTCAGGCGTTGCTCCCGCATCCTGAAATGCGGGCCTGAGCAGGACTCCTTGTTGCACGGAGCGCACGTTAGCGTGACCTGCCTCTTCTGAGCGCCAGCAACCCGATGGCCGTTGCCACGTTCACCTGTTCAATTCTCTTCATAGCTAACAGGGTTCTTTCATTGAAGAGAAAACGACCACAGGAAAGTTAGGCAACGTGAAATCCTCTCAGGAAACGAACTATATGTAGCTTCCTAAATAGTTCACTGCAGTAAATCGGGGTTGATCAGGATGAGGCTGGAGGGGACCGCTGTGACCTCCACTCCCGACTCCACCTCAGATGGACATGGTGGATTCTTGAAGAGAAAGGCCTGAGAGAAACCCCCGCCTTGGCCTAGGCCAGCCATCCGCATATCCCCTTCAGGCCTTCAGTTGTACGGTGGAGACACG
>NW_027860119.1:0-256 GCF_054177405.1 Leptonychotes weddellii
CATATAGGAAATTATTAAAATTTCGGAGCTTTGCAGTTCCAAGTACCTGCTGCCCCCGTTGGCGCGTTAGCCGATTTGCAGGAGGAAACCTTAAAGGAGTCGAGGTAAACATTTCAATACATGGTTTTATAACACATGTAAAATTTATTTCTGAACCCCAAAGGCACTTTTCACTTGTGCCTGGGTGCCCTGGAGGGTACCTTTTTTTTTTTTCCTTAAAGCAGAGGGTTACCCCATGAAAGAGAGTCTCCAGTTC
>NW_027860120.1:0-256 GCF_054177405.1 Leptonychotes weddellii
AAGTACACAAGCAGGGGGAGCGGCAGGCAGAGGGAGAAGCAGGCTCCCCTCTGAGCAGGGAGCCTGATGTGGGACTCGATCCCGGGACCCTGGGATCATGACCTGAGCCGAAGGCAGATGCTTAACCGACCGAGCCACGCAGGCATCCCATAGTAGAGATGTTCTATAAATGTAAAATACATTCTGGATTGTGAAGACTTAATAGCCCCTAAAAGGAAGGTAAAATATCATTCAACTTTTTACCATTATTTTTTAC
>NW_027860121.1:0-256 GCF_054177405.1 Leptonychotes weddellii
CTTTACAAATGAGGAAGCTTGAGGTTCGGAGAGGTGAAGCCTTTTCCACTACTAGTTAAGTGGCAGAACTGAGATTCGAACCCTCTTAACCACTCCCTTCTACCACCTACCACTTCTCCCAGCAGAGATGTAATGTGGACATAGACGTAGGGCCCCGAAGTATGATGGGCAATTCAAGAAACTGATGTAAGGATGAGCTGAATTACTCTCTAAAGGTAGGGACTCGGGTTTTTAAATCTCTGTGGTATCCAGTATA
>NW_027860122.1:0-256 GCF_054177405.1 Leptonychotes weddellii
ATCTGGATTTGGTCCCGGAGGGCAGGAGGTATGAGCAATTCTCCCCAGGAGGGCTGCCCCCCCCCGCACACACACCTGTAGGAGTGTCCTGAGGCTTCGATAACAATCCCACAGATGGGGCTGAGACAACAGGAATCTCTTCCCTCCCAGTGTGGAGGCCGGAGGCTGAGATCCAGGCCGGGCTGGGCCACACTCCCTCTGGGGGGCTCCACGGGAGGGTCCTTCCCGCCTCATCCGGCTCCTGGGGGCTCTGGGC
>NW_027860123.1:0-256 GCF_054177405.1 Leptonychotes weddellii
GGTTCAAGTCCAACTGGGCTCTTCCTGATCTACTTCCATCCTACTCCCCTACCTGAGGGTACAGCAACCCAGTGGCAAAGAAACAAAGATCAGCTAATGTGGTCCCTCTGCCAAGTGACAGCAATGGGTTTAACCTTAAAACCTGAAGAATCAATAAAAAAGGATTTTCTTACTTCAAATATTCTCTTCAGAAGTCTGAGTAATGATGCAACCTGAAAAAGTGAAAGACAAATCATCTAAACTTCATGATTACCCA
>NW_027860124.1:0-256 GCF_054177405.1 Leptonychotes weddellii
GCGACTGCCTTCGGCTCAGGTCATGATCCTGGAGTCCCGGGATCGAGTCCCGCATCGGGCTCCCTGCTCGGCAGGGAGTCTGCTTCTCCCTCTGACCCTCCTCCCTCTCATGCTCTCTGTCTCTCATTCTCTCTGTCTCAAATAAATAAATAAAATCTTTAAAAAAAAAAAAAATATTTATTTTGAGCTCTGTGTGTACAAAAAATATGAAGCAAATTTCTCAAATTTAATTATCAAACTGATAAAGTTCTTATTA
>NW_027860125.1:0-256 GCF_054177405.1 Leptonychotes weddellii
AATACACATAACATAAAATTTACAATTTGAGCCATTTTAAGTGTATAGTTTCGTGGCATTAAGCCCTTTCCCACTGCTGTGCATCTGCCACCACCATTCACCCCCAGAACTTTCCAACTTCCCAAAGTGGAATTCTGTCCCTACTGAACGATAAGTCCCGAATCTCCCCACTGTAACTGCTAACCTGCATCCTGTCCCCATCTCCCCGCTGTAACTGCTAACCTCTGTCCTGTCCCCCATCTCCCCGCTGTAACTA
>NW_027860126.1:0-256 GCF_054177405.1 Leptonychotes weddellii
CCTCCACCAAGTATTCAGCTCCAAGAGTCACTGAAGAGAAGTATGCCATTATCCCCACCTTCAGCTCTTAATCTCTGACTCAGAAATTTTGGGGGCAGGAAGAGGGCAAGAGAGAAGCAGGTCATAAGACAGGAAGCTCTTGATCTCATTCCAAAGGAACCGATTTTATTTGTAGTAGAGCTTGGATATGTTTAACCCTAAGGGTGTTCTCAAGAACAGTGGAGATTGTGGTGAAAGGTAATTGGGAAAAGATCCA
>NW_027860127.1:0-256 GCF_054177405.1 Leptonychotes weddellii
GTTCTTGCATTCTCTTTAGTGGATTGCCTGTGATGTGCATCACGTTAAGGTTGAATGCTTTTTCAATATTAAAAGTGTTTTCCTTCTCTTTTACTTTTATAGAGAAGTCTAGTGGGTTGGCAAGAGATTTTGTTTCTAATTATCTTTCTCCAACACCCATAGGTAATAAATGGCTGAATGGAGGATGAACCCAGAGACTCTGACCAAGAGCATAAGCTCCTCACTACTGACCCTGGCTCCCTTCCCCTGTTTGATA
>NW_027860128.1:0-256 GCF_054177405.1 Leptonychotes weddellii
AGCCACAGCGGGTCACACGCTGTCCCCGGTGTCTGTGAGGCGGTCTGGGCATCGACCAGGCCTGTGAACGGCTGTTAGAAGCTGCCAAACGTGGCTCAGCGGTGTGTCACCCACGGCCCCCCTGCATTGCCACCTTAGTCCACGTGAACCCTTGCCAGGGATGGTGGTAGTGGAATGGGCTGGAATTTTCCCCATTTGGCTGAGGCCTTCTCTTTTTCTCAGGACTCTGGGATGAGGAGACCATGGTACTCTGGCT
>NW_027860129.1:0-1920 GCF_054177405.1 Leptonychotes weddellii
ATGGGACTGGAGGTGATTATGCTAAGTGAAATAAGTCAAGCAGAGAAAGTCAATTATCATATGGTTTCACTTACCTGTGGAACACAAGGAATAGCATGGAGGACATTAGGAGAAGGAAGGGAAAAATAAAGGGGGGGAATCGGAGGGGGAGATGAACCATGAGAGACTATGGACTCTGAGAAACAAACAGGGTTTAGAGGGGAGGGGAGTGGGGGGATGGGTTAGCCCAGTGATGGGTATTAGGCGGGCATGTATTGCATGGAGCACTGGGTGTTATATGCAAACAATGAATCATGGAACCCTACATCAAAAACTAATGATGTACTGTATGGTGACTCACATAACATAACATAACAAAATAAAATAAAATAAAAATAAAATAAAATAAAATAAAAAAATAAAAATATTGAGCCTGCCTTGTATATATGGAATATATCCCATTTGATAGAGGACTATATGAGCATTGTTAGCCTGTGAACATTTTATTGAGAATTTTTGCATCTGTGTTTATTAAAGATATTGGGAGTATGCACATGCATGTGGGTGTGCTATTTGGTTTTGATAACTGTAATCCTGAATTTACAAAGTGAGTTGGGAAGGATTCCCTTCCCTTTTCTAGAATAGATTGTGTAAAATGTTAATTCTTTTTCAATTATTTGGTAAAATTCTGCAGTGAAATCATCTGGACCTGAAGACATGGAAAAAGGATTTTAATTACAAATTAAATTTATTTGATGGTTATAGGACTAGTCAGATTCTTTTCATCTTGGCTGAGTTAGGTAATTTGGGCAGGTTTTTTTTTTTTTAAGAATTGGTCTGTGTCTTCTAAGTTGTCAAATGTATAGTTTAAATTTGTTCATAGCATTCCCTTATTACCCTTTGAATGTTTATAGAACCTGTTGTGGTATATACCCTGTTTTATTTTGATATGGTAATTTTTGTCTTCTCCATTTTTATCCTTGTAAATATTGTTATTTTATATATTTTTTAGAACTTTAAACAAAATTTTATCTCATTGATTTTTCCTGTTATTTTCCTGTTTTCAATTGCATTAATTTCTGTTTGTCCTTATTATTTCCTTTCTCTTCCTTTGGGTGTATTTAGTTATTCTTCTTCTAATCTTGAGACAGAAGCTTACATTGCTGCTTTGTGGTTCTACAAATTTTGATTCAGTCTTGATGCTTCAGTGTTGTTCAGTCCTTCTGTACTTGCTGGTGTTCTCTCGAAGTTCTACAGTTTCTTTTTTTTTTTTTTTAAGGATTTTATTTATTTATTAGAGAGAGAGGAAGAGAGAGAGAGAGAGGGCACAAACAGGGGGAGCAGGAGAGGGAGAAACAGGCTCCCCACTGAGCAAGGAGCCCCATGCATGGCTCGATCCCGGGACCCTGGGACCATGACCTGAACCAAGGCAGATGCTTAACCGACTGAGCCACCAGGCATCCCTAGAAGTTTTACAATTTCTGACAGTGCAGTACTGAAGTACCCAACTATGGATGTGGATTTGCCTATGTCTCCTGAGGCTTTGTTATTGGTGCATATGCATTTAACATTATTATATATTATTGGTGCATTTGTCAGTTTTATTATGATGCAACGTCCATCTTTCTCCCTAGCAACATTTTTTATCTGAAATCTTCTTTATCTGATGTAAGTACAGTCACATCTGCTTTTTTTGATTAATAGTTGCATTATATATTTTTTCCATCTTTTTGCTTTCAAACTCTCTATGGCATTGGTGTTAGAGTCTTACATACAGTGTATAGTTGGATCGTGTTTTATTAATCCAATCTATTTTTTAATTTTTTAAGTTTGTTTATTTATTTGTTTATTTTATTTTATTATGTTATGTCACCATACAGTATATCATTAGTTTTTGATGTATTGTTCTACGATTCATTGTTTGCATATAACAACCAGTGC
>NW_027860130.1:0-256 GCF_054177405.1 Leptonychotes weddellii
ACCACATTAAAATATCAACTCAAAATTAATCAAGGGTCTAAGTATAAGAGCTAAAACCATAAGATTCTTTGAAGAAAACAGAGGTAAATCTTCATGACCTCTGAATTGGATAAGACACTAAACAAATGCACAAGAAAAGAAAAAATAGGTAAGTTGGACTTCGTTGAAATGAAAAACTTCTTGCCTCAAAGGACAGTATGGAAGTGAACAGACAACCTACAGAATGGAAGAAAACATCTGCAAATCATATATCTGG
>NW_027860131.1:0-256 GCF_054177405.1 Leptonychotes weddellii
CTGCTTCTCCGTCTGCCGCTCTCTCTCTCTGACAAATAAATAAATAAAATCTTTAAAATATATATATATATATTTAGGGGCGCCTGGGTGGCTCAGATGGTTAAGCGTCTGCCTTCGGCTCAGGTCATGGTCCCAGGGCCCTGGGATCGAGCCCCGCATCGGGCTCCCTGCTTGGCAGGGAGCCTGCTTCTCCCTCACCCTCCTGCTGTTCCCCCAGCTTGTGCTCTCTTGCTCTGTCAAATAAATAAATAAAATC
>NW_027860132.1:0-256 GCF_054177405.1 Leptonychotes weddellii
ACGTTCTGTGACTTTACGTCCAAGGGAGGACTCTGGACCTCAGCTTCCTCATCCGTAAAAAAAGGGAGTTAGAGGACCTCTAAAGGCCCTTCCCACCACGACGTTCTGTGACTTTACGTCCAAGGGGTCCTCCCTGAAGCTGAGGAACTCTGTCCTAGTGAATCCTGCACATGTCTGCCTTCCTCAGCCATTACATGCGGCCAAACCACCGACTCACTGGCCCATGCACACCTCTTGCTACCCCCCCACCCCCGAA
>NW_027860133.1:0-256 GCF_054177405.1 Leptonychotes weddellii
ATCTGGATTTGGTCCCGGAGGGCAGGAGGTATGAGCAATTCTCCCCAGGAGGGCTGCCCCCCCCCGCACACACACCTGTAGGAGTGTCCTGAGGCTTCGATAACAATCCCACAGATGGGGCTGAGACAACAGGAATCTCTTCCCTCCCAGTGTGGAGGCCGGAGGCTGAGATCCAGGCCGGGCTGGGCCACACTCCCTCCGGGGGGCTCCACGGGAGGGTCCTTCCCGCCTCATCCGGCTCCTGGGGGCTCTGGGC
>NW_027860134.1:0-256 GCF_054177405.1 Leptonychotes weddellii
AAACCTGAAGGGGGAGAAATCAGAGGGGGAGACAAACCGTGAGATACTATGGACCCTGGGAAACAAATGGAGGGTTTCATAGGGGAGGGGGTAACAGGGTGATGGGTATTAAGGAGGGCACGAGGTTTGATGAACACTGGGTGTTACACGTAACTAATGAATCATTGAACACTACATCAAAAACTAATGATGTACTATATGGTGGCTAATTAAACATAATAAAAGAAAAGAAAAGAAAAACGGGGAAAGGCAAAAT
>NW_027860135.1:0-256 GCF_054177405.1 Leptonychotes weddellii
ATATCACTTCACACTTGTTAGGATGGCTATCATCAAAAATATAAGAAATAACAAAGTGTGGGAGAAAAGAGAGCCCTGGTGCACTGTTGGTAGCAATGTAAATTGGTACAGCCACTATGGAAGACAGTATCGGGGGCACCTGGGTGGCTCAGTCGGTGAAGCATCTGACTCATGATTTCGGCTCAGGTCATGATCTCAGGTTGTGAGATGGAGCTCAGTGATGCACTCCGGGCTCAGGGCAGTTGGCTTTTCCTTC
>NW_027860136.1:0-256 GCF_054177405.1 Leptonychotes weddellii
ACTATCAAAAAATGGCAGAGAATCCATATTTTTATTTATTTATTTTTATTTATTTTTTTTATTTTTTTAAAGATTTTATTTATTTATTTGACAGAGAGAGAGTTAGCAAGAGCAGGAACACAAGCAGGGGGAGTAGGAGAGGGAGAAGCAGGCTTCCCGCCGAGCAGGGAGCCCGATGTGGGGCTCGATCCCAGGGATCATGACCTGAGCTGAAGGCAGATGCTTAACGGCTGAGCCACCCAGGTGCCCCGAGAAT
>NW_027860137.1:0-256 GCF_054177405.1 Leptonychotes weddellii
AGGCAGAATCCTCCTCAATAGGAAAACTGGAGACATCTAGTGTGACTGGGGTCCTGTCCCCAGGGCAGCCAGGATGGGCTCTGAACACCTGCTGTCCTGGGATGAGGCTGATGCTCAGGAATCCCTGGGGGAGTCTCTGTCCCCACAGTCAGCTCAGCCCACTCCAACTCTGAGCTCCAGTCAGGGCCTGAGGCTGATCGGTACCTTGATTCTGGGACCCCAGCCTCAGTGCTGCTCCCTTAGAGCTCAAGGTCTA
>NW_027860138.1:0-256 GCF_054177405.1 Leptonychotes weddellii
CAGAGGCATCGGGTGGGGAGGACGCAGCGTCAGCGTGGCCAGGCCAGCCTCCCCGATGGTCCAGGAGGAGCCAAGGTCTTGTCTCCATTAAAGAGTATCATCTGCTCCTCCTTCAGGGGAGCAGAAAGAAGAGGGGGTCGCTGAGCCCACCCCTCTGGGCCCCTCAGGCCCCACCACCCCAGACAGGGCTGAGAGGGAGAGAGGCACACATTGGACAGGTGGACAGACAGACAGCTGCTGGGCCAAACCTCCCAAA
>NW_027860139.1:0-256 GCF_054177405.1 Leptonychotes weddellii
CCTGTTGCCATGGTGACACCCTCCCAGGCAGACTGGCAGGGTGCCCCTTTCTCACCACCTTTCCCTGATGTCTGGAGAAGCTGGGTCCTGACCTTGGCACCCTTTCCTGTCCATATATTTTGGAATGGGACCATAGCTCCTCCTCCTAAATATCTGGAGGTACCAGCCTGCTGAAACACAGCCAGACCTAGAGGATCCCGCATCAGCGCATAGCCCAGAGTAACCAGGGCTGATGTCTGTGTATTTCCTGCTTGTC
>NW_027860140.1:0-1920 GCF_054177405.1 Leptonychotes weddellii
CTAATCCCTACTTAATTTCTAACATAGAAGTTTCTTTCAAACACAGCAAACTACGAAAGTAAATACTTGCTTTAAAAATATGTTCAATAGTTACATCAGCTAATCCCATCGTGGCCTACTCCTTTCATTCCCTTTACATCAGGCCACGGAATGCCCTCGAGGACAATTAGCAGGTATGTAACCTCTTACTAGATATTGCATTCTAGAGTTACTCATTGTGTCACTAAAATAAGTAACAGCAGCAGCATTTATATGTGTTCACCACATGCCAGGCTCATTTCAGAGGACTTTATAGTTTTTATCTCATTTAATCCTCAGATCAACCCTAAAGGGTCTGTACTACTGTCACCTCCAACGGATAGATAAGGAAAGCGAGGTTAACGGACTTGTTTCCAATCATACAGCTTCCCTCTGGTGTAGTAATCAGGATTCAAACCTGGAGTAGGGCTTCACAATCTGCACCGTGTTATGTCAATGACACAGGCGTTTTAAGGCTCATTCTAAGAATCACGCACTACCCGTTATTCCCACATACCTAAAGAATGGCAAGTGGTCAAAGGCTGCCAAAATAATTTTACCATAGTTTAGACATAATCTTTTATAAATGTTCCTTCTTGTTCACAGTCAGTAGTCTCACATCTACTTGACTCATCTCATTTTTGCTCAATGAGCAAGCCAAAATGAGACATGAGACTGGCCTGAGGTCCCTGAACAGTAATAGCTACCAATTAAAGGCAAGGCGATGGATGAGGAGTTTTACACACTCATCTCATTTAAATCATGCAATAATTCACACAGTATTTATAATTATGACTCCCATCAGATAAATGAGTGAACCAAGGCCACGAGAAGTCAAGTTACTTTGCAGGTCTGGCTGTCTTTCCAAATTTCTTGGCCCTAACCACTCAGCAGGAGGGAACACAGGCCTCCAAATACCAAATGCTCATTCTATTGTTCCACTTCCCAATCAGGCCTCGGTTTTTTTAACCTATTCACTAATAGGTTTTAACCTATTCACTAATAACTAAATAGGTCATTTTGTCAGGGTCCCCTTAAGAGTAAACAGAAAAGATCTTTTATGACAGCATTTACGTAAGTGTGAACTAAATTTTTAACATGACCTATTCTACAGGTGAGACGTAAGTAAGGTTATCATCATGTAGAGATATTTTCTACCCAGGAAGTATCTCAAAGGAATTAAGCTGGCCATCTGGAGCCAACAGATTATGGCACTGTCTGTCCACCTGAAACTTTCCAATGCGGCAGAATCTGAGGTCAAAAATAACTTATCCTCCTTTGTCTTTCAAATAAGTGTACAGGAAACTAAAGAAACTTTCCCTCTACAATAAAAGATACCCTGTGTGTTTGGGGGAATTCCTCTCCAGTTAATAACTTTCGCTGAATAAATAGTAGAGGGAAAAAATAAAGCAATTCCAAAGGACCTCCCCAAATAAGATTAACCTGACAATGTGTTGAAAGAGTAAAACGTTTTAAGACGAGCTTAGGAACAGGAAGCAGCTACTCAAGATAAACCAAATAGGTAACCATCATTGTTACAAATGATTATTAACCTGTAAGTGGCCACTGATAACTAGTATTACATTCTTCAGAAATGGCAGTACTATTTCCTGTATTGTTTTATTACTGTCAATCAAAATCATGTTCACATCAAAAAGTTTTTACACTGAAATTAGTATCTTCTTTCATGGCAAACTTGCTACTTGGTACTATTATCCCTCTGGGCTCTAATAGGAATGAAGACACTTGTTATCCTGTAAATAAACTATAAGGTGTCCGCAAATGACATACAATTAATACCATTTAAATACTCTATAACGGGACCTGACCAATCTCCAGAAGAACTGTGTACACACAAGGTGTGATTTTTCTGTTCTGTAAAAAAGGAAAGTTGAAGATTAT
>NW_027860141.1:0-256 GCF_054177405.1 Leptonychotes weddellii
CTGGTGTAAAAACTTCCACATGGCTGGTTTCACGCTATCAGTGTGATGTTGCTGAAGGCACAGTTGGGAAAATTGCACTGTAACGTACCATGCAGATACAATGGATGTTAAGTGATCCCAAGAGCATAGGTAAATAAGGACATAGAGTAAAATAATTAGGAAATAATGAGTTCTGGGGCGCCTGGGTGGCTCAGTTGGTCAAGCGACTGCCTTCGGCTCAGGTCATGATCCTGGAGTCCCGGGATCGAGTCTCGCA
>NW_027860142.1:0-256 GCF_054177405.1 Leptonychotes weddellii
ATGGTTCATCTCCCCCTCCAATTTCTCCCCCTTTATTTTTCACTTCCTACTATCTTCTTCTTTTTTTTTCTTTTAACATATAATGTATTTGTTTCAGAGGTACAGGTCTGTGATTCATGAGTCTTACACAATTCACAGCGCTCACCATAGCACATACACTCCCCAGTGTCTATCACCCAGTCACCCCATCCCTCCCACCCCCCCCACCCCAGCAACCCTCAGTTTGTTTCCTGAGATTAAGAATTCCTCATATCAG
>NW_027860143.1:0-256 GCF_054177405.1 Leptonychotes weddellii
TACCCCCTTCAAAGTGGGAGGAAAGGAAAGTTTGTCTCCTTTTTTCCACTTTTTTGAAAGAACCAACAAATCAATCAACACAGATTTCCTGAGCTAGAAATACAGAGATACATCTTTGGCAGTATGTCCTGAATCCTTCTCCATTCCTTAAAGTTAAAATCCTTCTTTATTCTCTTTATTACCTTTGATGACTTAATGTTTCATTTTTAAAAAAAAAATGATAAATTTTTAGCACTTTAATAAATAATATTATACA
>NW_027860144.1:0-256 GCF_054177405.1 Leptonychotes weddellii
CCTTTAAGTATGATATAGTGTCCCTCCTCATCTCTTATTATAGTCTTTGGTTTAAACTCTAATTTGTCTGATATAAGGATTGCCACCCCAGCTTTCTTTTGATGTCCATTAGCATGGTAAATGGTTTTCCACCCCCTCACTTTCAATCTGGAGGTGCCTTTGGATCTAAAATGAGTCTCTTGCAGACAGCATATCGATGCGTCTTGTTTTTTTTATCTGATCTGATACCCTGTGTCTTTTGATTGGGGAATTTAGC
>NW_027860145.1:0-256 GCF_054177405.1 Leptonychotes weddellii
CATTAGGTCCTGTCTAAAGTCTTATCATCAGTATCAGATACAGATGAAGCTTTCTGTGTATTACATCTCCTGGGATCTAATTATTCCCCATCCATATAATAGACAAAGCATTTGCTTCCAATAGTACTATACAATGATGGGACAAGCATAGAATAGTAGTTACAGACACTGTGGTTCAAGAAGCATGAAAATGGAGGTAAAAAGGAGATGCTGGTCCAAAGCAGTTTTGAAATCCAGCTGAGCAAACTCCATTAGA
>NW_027860146.1:0-256 GCF_054177405.1 Leptonychotes weddellii
ATCTAAAACTAATGATGTAATGTATGGGGATTAACATAAGAATAAAAAAATAAATTAAAAAAAAAAGATCATTTCTAAATCAGTACTTTTCAAATGTAAATGTTCATATAAGTTGCCTGGGTATCTTGCTAAAATGCAGGTTCCAATTCAGTAGATCTGAGATGGGACCTGAGATGTTACATTTCTGCCAAGCTTCCATGTGACACTGATGCTTCTGACCCATGGATCGCACTTTAAGGAGCAAGGTTCTAGACTA
>NW_027860147.1:0-256 GCF_054177405.1 Leptonychotes weddellii
AAACTTTTTTTTCTTAATCTGGCACACATACATTTAATCTATACCATACATTGTTTCTTTATGAATTTCATTTCAACAAATAATTATTGTATATTTGTTATATGTTAAATACTGTACTAGCCAGCTGGCAGAAAAGGACAAAAACATATCGTAGCTGTGTTCAAGGACTTTGAGTTTCCATGGGAATCCAAACAAATAAGTTGGCAATAACAATACAATTCTATTAGGGTTATGATGAAAGAGGTACAGTTTTTTA
>NW_027860148.1:0-256 GCF_054177405.1 Leptonychotes weddellii
GGGGGGCTGGGAGAGGGGGGCGGGCCTTCCCAGCCTCGACAGCACAGGCAGGCGTGCAAGACGGACATGCGACGAGGGGCGGTATGTGCCGCAGGCTTTCTGCAAGGATGGCGATGGCCATCGGAGCTGGTTTCGGAAAGACCCCCGAACCGTGCCGGTGGGGTCAAGGCCTCTGCCTTGGCTGAGGTAGCCCCACCCCGGGGAGTCCTTCCCCTGCTTGCGTCTGGTTGACACCCTGGGGGCTCGGCTCTAGTCA
>NW_027860149.1:0-256 GCF_054177405.1 Leptonychotes weddellii
CCTCGCACAGCATCCCTCTGCGAGGTACGTCATTGCCAGGTGTGACCGCTGATCACGGGGACGGTACCCGACTTTGCCAGGAGCGCTCAGCAGCTGAGTCCCACAGGCTGCTTTCAAGAGCGGCTCTGCCTGACTCCAGAGCCCAGGTAGTGGTGCCCACCGGGAAGCGGCGCTGCCACCTTGAGTAGCTGTGTTCCTGCGCCTCTTCTCTCAGTCCACACGTTCTCTCTCCCTGAGAGATTTCTGTTCATTTCCC
>NW_027860150.1:0-256 GCF_054177405.1 Leptonychotes weddellii
TGGGTATTGAGGAGGGCACATTCTGCATGGAGCACTGGGTGTTATGCACAAACAATGAATCATGGAACACTTCATCTAAAACTAATGATGTAATGTATGGGGATTAACATAAGAATAAAAAAAAATAAATTAAAAAAAATATTCATGAGACACCAAAGTTCCAAAATCCAGTAAATTATGTAAAAGTATTTGTTCTTTGATGAGATATAATTTCATTCTTTAGCCATTTCATGTAGGCAAGTGAAGCAATGTAACA
>NW_027860151.1:0-1919 GCF_054177405.1 Leptonychotes weddellii
GTTTATAGGTCTGTTCAGGTTTTCTATTTCTTCCTGGTTCAGTTTTGGTAGTTGATACATCTCTAGGAATGCATCCATTTCTTCCAGGTTATCTAATTTGCTGGCATAGAGTTGCTCATAATATGTTCTTAGAATTGTTTGTATTTCTTTGGTGTTGGTTGTGATCTCTCCTCTTTCATTCATGATTTTGTTGATTTGGGTCATTTCTCTTTTCTTTTTGATGAGTCTGGCCAGGGTTTTATCAATCTTGTTAATTCTTTCAAAGAACCAGCTCCTAGTTTCGTTGATCTGTTCTACTGTTCTTTTAGTTTCTATTTCATTGATTTCTGCTCTGATCTTTATGATTTCTCTTCTCCTGCTGGGTTTAGGCTTTATTTGCTGTTCTTTCTCGAGCTCCTTTAGGTGTAGGGTTAGGTTGTGTACTTGAGACCTTTCTTGTTTCTTGAGAAAGGCTTGTATTGCTATATACTTTCCTCTTAGGACTGTCCAGGCTTATTTTAACAAACAAATCAAAGCACACCTAGTTAAATGTCCAAACAATCCCCACTGCATGAAAGGAGGAACTTGCAGAGGATTGACCAGTGGGAAACAGCAGCCAAAATGCAACAGCAGAGTGCACAATCCACCAGCAACACTTCCTGAAGTGCAAGGCCCTGGAGAGTGTATGACTCTTACTTTTTTTTTTTTTTAAGATTTTATTTGTTTATTTGACAGAGAGACACAGCGAGAGAGTGAACCCAAGCAGGGGGAGTGGGAGAGGGAGAAGCAGGCTTCCTGCTGAGCAGGGAGCCCAATTCGAGGCTTGATCCCAGGACCCTGGGATCATGACCTGAGCTGAAGGCAGACACTTAATGACTGAGCCACCCAGGCGCCCCTGTATGACCATTTTAATTTAACATTACTCTCAGGTGCAGGAAACATAACAAGTTTTCAAAACACACAAAAGATAGAAACTAAGCCAAAATGACAAGACAGAGGAATTCTCTCCAAAAAAAGATCAAGAAGATATCACAGGGGCACCTGGGTGGCTCAGTTGGTTAAGCGACTGCCTTCGGCTCAGGTCATGATCCTGGAGTCCCGGGATCGAGTCCCGCATCGGGCTCCCTGCTCAGCAGGGGGTCTGCTTCTCCCTCTGACCCTCCTCCCTCTTGGGCTCTCTGTCTCTCATTCTCTCTCTCTCAAATAAATAAATAAAATCTTTAAAAAAAAAAAAAGAAGATATCACAGACAGAGACTTGCTCAAAACAGATATAAGCATATATCTGAACAGGAATTTATTTTTTTATTATGTTATGTTATCACCATACAGTACATCATTACTTTTTTTTGTTTTTTTTTGACAGAGACAATAGCTAGTTTATTTTTTAAATTTTTATTTTTTTAATTATGTTATGTTAGTCACTATGCAGTACATCATTAGTTTTTGATTTGTGTTCCATGATTCATTGTTTGTGTATAACACCCAGTGCTCCAAGCAGTACATGCCCTCCTTAATACCCACCACCAGGCTCACCTATCCCCCCACCTCCCTCACCTCTCAAACCCTCAGTTTGTTTCTCAGAGTCCATAGTCTCTCATGGTTCATCTCTCCCTCTGATTTCCACCCCTCCTTCATTTCTCCCTTCCTTCTCCTAATGTCCTCCATGCTATTCCTTATGTTCCACAAATAAGTGAAACCATATGATAATTGACTTTCTCTGCTTGACTTATTTCACTTAGCATAATCTCCTCCAGTCCCATCCATGTTGATGTAAAAGTTAGGTATTCATCCTTTCTGATGGCTGAGTAATATTCCATTGTATATATGGACCACATCTTTATCCATTCATTGGTTGAAGGGTATCTCGGCTCTTTCCACAGTTTGGCTATTGTGGACATTGCTGCTATGAACATTGGAGTGCATATGGCCCTTCTTTTCA
>NW_027860152.1:0-256 GCF_054177405.1 Leptonychotes weddellii
ACCTGTGGGGTGAAATAGGAAGGGCGGGAGGAAGGGTCTTCCCTACCAAAGCCCTATAGAACCCCAAACCTTGCTAGTAAAATGTGGATAGGAAGTCCTGAGCTTGATCATGTTTAAAGGTCTGTGAGAAAGTAATTGTTGGGAGAGCGCGGTATCACTAGTGAGGGATTAACCCTTCAAGCAAATCCACAAATGTGTACGTAATCCATCTGGACCTTAGCAGCTGTGTCACATAGGGTATTAGTTGCTATCTGCC
>NW_027860153.1:0-256 GCF_054177405.1 Leptonychotes weddellii
AGCCTGGTGATGGGTATTAAGGAGGGCACGTACTGCATGGAGCACTGGGTGTTATACGAAAACAATGGATCGTGGAACACTACATCAAAAACTAATGATGTATTGTATGGTGACTAACATAACATAATAAAATTAAAAAAAAATTATCTGCTTTTTAGAGCCTGAAACATAAGAACCTGAAAAATTTCTAAAATTTCAATGAATGAGAAAAAGGGTGTGTGATAGGTATGGGAAAGCCTTATATTGGGGTGCAGCC
>NW_027860154.1:0-256 GCF_054177405.1 Leptonychotes weddellii
CCTGAAGGTAAAAACTGGAGATATTTCCATTAAAACCAGAATCAGGGAAGAGATGCGTAATATCATTAATATTTTCAATGTTTTTCCAGCAACTGTAACCAAAACCATATCATCAGTCTATTCACACTTTCTATTTCTCTTTTTTTTCCCTTTTTTTTATTATGTTAATCGCCATACATCACATCATTAGTTTTTTTTTATTCTTATGTTAATCCCCATACATTACATCATTAGTTCTAGATGAAGTGTTCCATGA
>NW_027860155.1:0-256 GCF_054177405.1 Leptonychotes weddellii
CACGTTCTGCATGGAGCACTGGGTGTTATGCACAAACAATGAATCATGGAACACTTTATCTAAAACTAATGATGTAATGTATGGGGATTAACATAAGAATAAAAAAAAAAAGAAAAGCTTATTCTTCAATTTCTCTCTTGTCTTTGAGGAAGTTGAAATAAGGAACATGAGGAAATCTGAATAAGTAGAAGGAAACAAAATTATTAATATTTATGGCAATTATATCATCTATTGTCCAAACCTGGACTCTTCCGAG
>NW_027860156.1:0-256 GCF_054177405.1 Leptonychotes weddellii
ATCTGGATTTGGTCCCGGAGGGCAGGAGGTATGAGCAATTCTCCCCAGGAGGGCTGGCCCCCCCCGCACACACACCTGTAGGAGTGTCCTGAGGCTTCGATAACAATCCCACAGATGGGGCTGAGACAACAGGAATCTCTTCCCTCCCAGTGTGGAGGCCGGAGGCTGAGATCCAGGCCGGGCTGGGCCACACTCCCTCTGGGGGGCTCCACGGGAGGGTCCTTCCCGCCTCATCCGGCTCCTGGGGGCTCTGGGC
>NW_027860157.1:0-256 GCF_054177405.1 Leptonychotes weddellii
CACATTCCCACTCGAGACACCGTGAGGTAAAATTGCTCAGTCTTCCCCTGGCAAGATACTTTGTTTGAATAATTTCAAAGGTCGAAGCAGAGCTGGAGAATCCTCCCTCCCAAGGAGGTTCTCAGAGAACTAGGTCCTTCATAGGCCATGCTCTGTGGACACAGTCTCAGCACAGTTTTCCTCCCTGCAAGGTGACCAGCCTCCATTATCGATAATGAAGGTGGCTGGCTGAGATGACACCTGGTTGCAACTCTTC
>NW_027860158.1:0-256 GCF_054177405.1 Leptonychotes weddellii
AAAGCAGGTTAAAAAGTACAAACTTCAGCTATAAAATAAATTAGTCATAAGGATATGGTGTACAGCATGGTGATGCTAGGTAATAATACTGAATTGTATATTTGGATGTTACTAAAAGAGTAAATCTTAAAAGCTTTCATTCACAAGAAAAAAATATGTAACTATGTAAGGTGATGGATGTTAACTAGAGTTATTCTGGAAATCATTTCACAATATATGCAAATATCAAATTATTATGTTGTATACCTGAAACCAA
>NW_027860159.1:0-256 GCF_054177405.1 Leptonychotes weddellii
CTTAATATTATTTCTAAAAATTCTGAAATATAAGAAATATAAGAATAGATAAATAAGGAGAAAAGACAGAAAGTGTATTTAAAAGTTTCTTAGCCCTGTATTATTTATAACTCTGAATTGTAAGATCCAAAAGGAGCTAATGAATTTTAAATTTCATTTCTCTTTCAGATTTCTGACAAGCAAAAAGACATTTAATGACTTTCAACAGTATTGAACATTCCCATCTAGTACCAATAACACAATTCTTGTGTTCTAA
>NW_027860160.1:0-256 GCF_054177405.1 Leptonychotes weddellii
GTGGTGGCCAGATTAGAACCAGAGGTGATTATTTGGGGGCAGTGAAACTGATAGTAGAGGTTGCCTATATTTATTTTTGTAATGGGGTAAAATTTGTAACATTAATCTATTTTTGACTATTTAAAACTAACCTCTAGGATGAACCATTTTACACTGGCTGAGAGAGATCCCAGAACTCAGATCAAAATCTGTTCATTCTGAAACTGGACCATTTCCTTACACCACACACAAAAATAGACTCCAAATGGTTGAAAGA
>NW_027860161.1:0-256 GCF_054177405.1 Leptonychotes weddellii
CTACCTAGAACCATTATTCACTGGCGGCTGTCTTGGGAGACCAGCTATCACCAGCTTATTGGATCCTCCAACAATCCCTTTGAGATAATAGTTATTATTAGCCCCACTTTACAGACGAGGAGACTGTGACATAGAGAAAGGGAAAATAAATTGCCCAAGCCACAGTTAGCAAGTGTCAGAGCTGGGATCTTCAATGAAGCGATCTGACTCCAGATAACTTCCGAGGTCATTGCCCAGAGAGGGAAGTGTCGGAAAG
>NW_027860162.1:0-1919 GCF_054177405.1 Leptonychotes weddellii
ACCTCATAGATATATACAGAACATTCCACCCTAAAACAACAGAATACTCATTCTTCTCGAGCGCACATGGAACTTTCTCTAGAATAGACCACATACTGGGTCACAATTCAGGTCTCAACCGATACCAAAAGACTGAGATTATTCCCTGCATATTCTCAGACCATAATGTTTTAAAGCTGGAACTCAATCACAAGAAAAAATTTGGAAGAAATTCAAACACTTGGAAGCTAAAGACCACTCTGCTCAAGAATGTTTGGGTCAACCAGGAAATCAATGAAGAACTTAAACAATTCATAGAAACCAATGAGAACGAAAACACATCAGTCCAAAACCTATGGGATACCACAAAGGCAGTCCTAAGGGGGAAATACATAGCCATCCGAGCCTCACTCAAAAAAAATAGAAAAATCCCGAATTCACCAACTAACTCTACACCTTAAAGAACTGGAGAAAAGCAACAAATGATGCCTAAGCCACACATTAGAAGATAAATAATTAAGATTAGAGCAGAGATGAATTAGAAACCAGAAGCACAGTAGATCACATCAAAGAAACTAGAAGCTGGTTCTTTGAAAGAATTAATAAGATCAATAAACCACTGGCCAGACTTATCCAAAAGAAAAGACAAAGGACCCAAATTAATAAAGTTATGAATGAAAGGGGAGAGATCACGACTAACACTAAGGAAATAGAAACAATTATTAGAAATTATTATCAACAATTATATGCCAATAAATTAAGCAACCTGGAAGAAATGGATGCCTTCCTGGAACCCTAAAAACTCCAAAGACAGAAACAGGAAGAAATTGACAACCTGAATAGGCCAATAACCAGTAACGAGATTGAAGCAGTGATCAAAAACCTCCCAAAACACAAGCATCCAGGGCCTGATGGATTCCCTGGGGAATTCTACCAAACATTCAAAGAAGAAAGAATACCTATTCTCCTGAAGCTGTTTCAAAAAACAGAAACAGAAGGAAAGCTTCCAGACTCGTTCTATGAGGCCAGCATTACCTTAATCCCCAAACAGGCAAAGACCCCATCAAAATGGAGAATTTCAGACCGATATCCATGATGAATATGGATAACAAAATCCTAGCTAATAGGATCCAACAATACATTAAAAGGATCATCCACCACGACCAAGTGGGATTTATCCCCGGGATGCAAGGGTGGTTCAACATTCACAAATCAATCACTGTGATAGAACACATTAAATAAGAGGAGAGAGAAGAACCATATGGTTCTTTCAATTGATGCAGAAAAAGCATTTGACAAAATACAGCATCCTTTCCTGATTAAAACTCTACAGAGTATAGGGATAGAGGGAACATTCTTCACGCTCATAAAAACCATCTATGAAAAACCCACTGCAAATATCATCCTCAATGGGGAAAAGCTGAGAGCCTTTCCCTTAAGATCAGAAACACGACAAGGATGCCCAGTCTCACCATTATTGTTCAACATAGTACTAGAAGTCCTAGCAACAGCAATCAGACAACAAAAAGAAATAAAACATATTCAAATTGGCAAAGAAGTCAAACTCTCTCTCTTTGCAGATGGCATGATACTTTATGGGAAAAACCCAAAAGACTCCACCCCCAAATTACTAGAACTCATACAGCAATTCAGTAATGTGGCAGGATACAAAATCAATGCACAACAATCAGTTGCTTTCTTATACACTAACAATGCAACTGTAGAAAGAGAAATTAGAGAATCGATTCCATTTACAATAGCACCAAAAACAATAAGATACCTCAGAATAAACCTAACCAAAGAGGTAAAAGATCTATACTCTAGGAACTAGAGAACACTCATGAAAGAAATTGAAGAAGACACAAAAATATGGAAAAACATTCCATGCTCATGGATCAGAAGAATAAACATTGTTAAAATGTCTATTTTGCCCCAAGCAA
>NW_027860163.1:0-256 GCF_054177405.1 Leptonychotes weddellii
ACCACGTGCCACGTGAACACCAGCCTCCAGTCGAAGCCGCCGATCTGAGGCTCCCCAGAGTTGCCCAGGTACTCAAACGTGTTCCAGTCGATCACATCGATCACAGGGCATACCACCGCCGACTCCTCTTCGTGGATTCTACGAACACCAGGATGCCCCATGTGCCTCTCCGCGCAGAGAGGTGGCCGGGGGACCATCTTTGGAAGGGAGCTTGGGGATGAACTCTCCTCCTCCTTCCTAGCCTGTGTGAGAAGGC
>NW_027860164.1:0-256 GCF_054177405.1 Leptonychotes weddellii
TCCAGGATCATGACCTGAGCCGAAGGCAGTCGCTTAACCAACTGAGCCACCCAGGCACCCTAACTTTATTTCTGATTAGTGTTCTTACAACTGAAGAATAAGTATATATTGTCATCAAGAGTGATGAGTTGTGGTGGGGCAGAGTTGCTAAAATATCATTCTATGAATACAAACCTTCATCAACTTCTTATATATTTGTTGCTGGTGCTTTACAGAAGAAACTAGAAAGTGTTGGACAGTATCAAGATTTTCTTCA
>NW_027860165.1:0-256 GCF_054177405.1 Leptonychotes weddellii
TCCAAATAAGGTCCCATTCACAAGTATGAAGGGTCGGACTAAACATATCTTTCTAGCGGACACAATTCAACCCTCAACCCTGGATGGGACCAGATCAAAGTCTGGAGCAAGGGCTGTCGGTGAGAAAGGAAGACGTGAGCAGATAAAAAGGTGTTCCAAAGACAGAATCAACTGATCCTCTTGGTGTGGATTTGAACAATGGGAAGGAGAAAAGGATGTAGCTTTTGAGCCCCGTGTGTTTATAAGTGAGCAAGCA
>NW_027860166.1:0-256 GCF_054177405.1 Leptonychotes weddellii
CAGTTGGTTTCTACCTATCAGTGTTAAAAAAAAATAGCCAATATTATGCAGCCATCAAAAAAAAAAAAAAGAAATCTTGCCGTTTACAACGACATGGATGGAACTAGAGGGTATTAGGCTAAGCGAAATAAGTCAATCAGAGAAAGACAATTATCATATGATCTCGCTGATATGTGGAATTTGAAAAACAAGGCAGAGGGTCATGGGGGAAGAGAGGAAAAAAATGAAACAAGAGGAAACTAGAGAGGGAGACAAA
>NW_027860167.1:0-256 GCF_054177405.1 Leptonychotes weddellii
CCCTCTGACCCTCCCCCCTCTCATGTGCTCTCTCTCAAATAAATAAATAAAATATTTAAAAAAAAAAAATGAAAACTCTGTATAAGAAAAGACATCATGAAAAAGACGTAAGACAATGAAAACCCCG
This sequence comes from Leptonychotes weddellii, assembly GCF_054177405.1. Classification (NCBI taxonomy): domain Eukaryota; kingdom Metazoa; phylum Chordata; class Mammalia; order Carnivora; family Phocidae; genus Leptonychotes; species Leptonychotes weddellii. The sequence goes on from NW_027860167.1 coordinate 128, forward strand.
GGGGGGTGGGGCGTGTTAGAAAGGTCACATGAGAGAGGACGAAGGAAGATCCTTAGTAAGGAAAGAACTCCCCCAAGAGTCCGGCTCAACTCTTGGCAGGCGTGCTGCCCCAGCTTGTCTCCTGCAGAG
>NW_027860168.1:0-256 GCF_054177405.1 Leptonychotes weddellii
TATCATTTTTAATCAAAGCTATATCATATTTAAATATATGTAAATATATATATACACACACACATATATATATATGCTGCTTAGATGAAATACACCAAATTCAAATGATATAGAAAGTTTGATATAAAAAGTTAGAAATACTTAGCCTATTGCTTCAAAAGAAACAACTATTGCTGGAAAAAAAAAAAAAAAAAACAAATCCCAAACCTGGTGTCTTAAAATAAGATCTTTATTTAGGTCACATTTCTAAGAATGA
>NW_027860169.1:0-256 GCF_054177405.1 Leptonychotes weddellii
ACAAGGGTGTACTGTTAATTAATATCATAACTGGATTCCTGGGAGTGAGCTCTTGCTCTTGGGATCAGAGAGCAGGACATTTCTTATGGAGTGCTCTTGGATCAACAGAGCAGTGAAGGGAGGGGAGGGAAGGGGGCTCAGTCAGAAGGACAAGGTCAGCTGCAGTGAAGCCCCAGCTAAGGCTTCTGCCAATCCCATGGAAAGCTCTGGAGTTGGAGTGGCCCTTTGGAGTTGTCATAAGTTGAAATAAGGGAGC
>NW_027860170.1:0-256 GCF_054177405.1 Leptonychotes weddellii
ATGGGGCTCAAGTAGTTTTTCTCATACTACACGGTAGTATAGGTCGTCCATCAGCTACTCAATTAACTCTCAACAGTTATTTGTTTTTGTGTGTGTGTGTGTGTGCCATATATTTTATTTTGTTTATTTATTTATTTATTTTTGATGTAGAGATCCATGATTCATTGTTTTCATATAACACCCAGTGCTCCATGCAGTGTGTGCCCTCCTTAATACCCATCACCGGGCTAACCCTTCCCCCCACCCCCCTCCCCTC
>NW_027860171.1:0-256 GCF_054177405.1 Leptonychotes weddellii
AAAGAAGTGATACACACACACACACACACACACACAATGGAATGTTAGCCTAAAAAGGAATTCAATCTTGCCACTTGTAACAACATGGATGGATCTAGAGTTTATTATGCTAAATAAAATAAGTCAGAGAAAGACAAATTCCATATGATTCCACTCATATGTGGAATTTAAGAGAGAAAACAAGCAATCAAAGGGGGGGGAAAAAAGAAGGAAACAAACAAACAAAAAACAGACTCTTAAATATAGAGAACAAACT
>NW_027860172.1:0-1919 GCF_054177405.1 Leptonychotes weddellii
TCAGTGAGATCATATGATACATGTCTTTCTCTGTTTGACTTATTTCACTCAACATAATACCCTCCAGTTCCATCCACGTCGTTGCAAATGGCAAGATCTCATTCCTTTTGATGGCTGCATAATATTCCATTGTATATATATACCACATCTTCTTTATCCATTCATCTGTCGATGGACATCTTGGCTCTTTCCACAGTTTAAGCTGCAGAAAGTTTAAACAATTAGACAAAGCTGAGTGAACTCTTGCCTTCTCTGTCTGTGCTTTTTTTTCAATATCCCACACTGTCTTCTCTTGCATCATGGTAATGCAATAAAACAGATGTTTAAAGCTGTGAAAAAAAAATTGTTTTCTTTTTTTTTTAAGTTTTACATAAAGTAACTTCTTGGACTTTTGATCCAACAACATTAGGTTGTAAAATTACAATATTATTTGGAAAGAGTGATGTGGTTTAAAATAAATGCACTTAAATTAGTAGGATCAAATGATGTTTGTTCTAATCCAAATCCAGACTCTTGACTGGCTTGAGGAAATGCAGTGAACTTCTCAGGTCTCAGTTTACTCACCTGCAATATAGGACTTTAAAAATGCCCAGTATAGCAAAACTATGGAGAAAGTAAAAACAGTGGTTGCCAGGGGTAAAGAGGGATGGAGGGATGAATAGTCACAGCACAGATGATTTTTTAGAACAGAGAAACTGCTTTGTAAAATACTGTAATGATGGGTACATGTCATTATACATTTATCAAAACTAATAGAATGTAAAACACCAAGAATGATTCATAATGCAAACTATAGATTTGGGGTGACAATGATAGGTTAATACAGGCTAATGATTGTAACAAATATACTGTGTTAGTGCAGGATTTTCATAGTGGGAAAGGTTGTGTGTATGGTGGGGGGATATGTAGGAAATCTCTATACCTGCATCTCAGTTTTGCCATGAGCTTAAAACTGCTGTAGAAAATAAATTAAATGTAAAGAAATCAGGACAATAAATTATGCACCTTTATACCAGTAAATGTAAACCTTAAATAAAATTGAAAATTTTCTTAAAAAAACACAAAAATCAAAAAAATCAGTGTACCTGTGTAAGAAGATGGTTGTGAAATTGAATGACAGAATAAGAAAGTGCTTTGATAATTATAGAACACTCCAAAAGTTATTAATTTTATTAACATTGCCAATATTCATATATTTTTTCTTTTATTATTTAATAAAACAAGAATAACCATCACAAAAGATATAATGAGATATGTAGCCAAGGTTTGAAATGGAGATGAAACCATTACCTAGAATTTAGGTAGCTTAAAAAATGAGGGAGAAGGAAAAAAAAAAGATGAATTAATTAGTGTAGAATAAAAAAAATTAATTATTTTTTTTGATGTAGTGTTCCATGATTCATTGTTTGCATATAACACCCAGTGCTCCATTCAATACGTGCCCTCTTTCATACCCATCACCAGGCTAAACCATCCCCCCACCGCCTCCCCTCTAGAACCCTCAGTTTGTTTCTAAGGTTCGTCTCCCCCTCTGATTTCTCCCCCTTCATTTTTCCCTTCCTACTGTCTTCTCCTTTTTTTTTAACATATAATATATTATTTGTTTCAGAGGTACAGGTCTATGAGTCAACAGTCTTAACACAATTCACAGCACTCACCATATCCCCAATGTCTATCACTCAGCCACCCCATCCCTCCCACCCCCACCACTCCAGCAACACTCAGTTTGTTTCCTGAGATTAAGAATTCCTCATATCGGGCGCCTGGGTGGCTCAGATGGTTAAGCGTCTGCCTTCGGCTCAGGTCATGATCCCAGGGTCCTGGGATCGAGTCCCACATTGGGTTCCCTGCTCCTTGGGAGCCTGCTTCTCCCTCTGCCTCTCATGAATAAATAAATAAAATCTTAAAAAAAAAAAAAA
>NW_027860173.1:0-256 GCF_054177405.1 Leptonychotes weddellii
ATAGTGAGACGCAAGAGCAAGCCCAGAGGTGGTTGTGAGAATGACTTCTCTCCATAGATAAAAAGCTTTTCTGTAATTGTCACCGTGTAATGCGCTCCTTTTTTGGGGGGGGGGGGCGGTGGAATAGAGCTGTAGTGATGATATTCTGAAGGCTCCCTCTGGAAAGAGAAAGGGAGAGGGTCTGCTCTTAAGTAGTGAGCCATTAAAGAGAGCCTAGAACAATGAGGAAGCGCAGGGAGGTTTAGGAAGGTTCGAA
>NW_027860174.1:0-256 GCF_054177405.1 Leptonychotes weddellii
CCACTAGAAGGTGGCCTCAGTGGTCACATCGCGCCGGGCAGCTGTAGGCGCGGGGACAGCCGACCTCGGCAGAGTTATCAGTGTGAGACCCCCACGGCCGGCCTGCGTGCTCATGGCCCGCTCACAGACTCGGACAGGGGAGGTCCCCGGTCGGACACTGCGGGTCAACATCTGTCGCCGCTGAGGTTATTTCCTGGAACGTGGCCCAAAGCAGGGAAGGGTCAGGGAGCTACTTCGGTGTATTTGGCAACACTCC
>NW_027860175.1:0-256 GCF_054177405.1 Leptonychotes weddellii
CAGGTCATGATCCCAGGGGCCTGGGATCGAGCCCCGCATTGGGCTCCCTGCTCAGCGGGAAGCCTGCTTCTCCCTCTCCCACTCCCCTTGCTTGTGGTCCCTCTCTCGCTGTGTCTCTCTCTCTCTCTGTCAAAATAAATAAATAAAATCTTTAAAAAAAAAAGAGATTTTTTAAAAAGGGACTGACAAGATGTTGGTTGAAAAAGGGAAAAAGAAAAATTCAAAAAAAAAGGAAAAAGAAAATTTTTAAAAATTA
>NW_027860176.1:0-256 GCF_054177405.1 Leptonychotes weddellii
ATCACGACCTGAGCCGAAGGCAGACGCTTAACGACTGAGCCACCCAGGTGCCCCTCTTTTTTTTTTTTTTTTGAAGATGTTATTTTTAAGTCATCTCTACACCCAATGTGAGGCTCAAACCCACAACCCCCAGATCAAGAGTTGCACGCTCCACCGACTAAGCCAGCCGGGCGCCCCCCAAACTCTCCTCCTGAGAAGCACTGCATTTCTGTCTCATTATTGCTGCCTGTCTCCTCCAGGATGTCAGCTCTGTGAG
>NW_027860177.1:0-256 GCF_054177405.1 Leptonychotes weddellii
CCGGGATGTAGCCCGGCCCACACCTGTGGGAACCGTGGCTCCCTGCCCCCCGTCCACACCTCCCGGCCTCCCCGGCCCTGGGAGCACCACGGCCCGTGGCTTTTTCTCCTCCCACGGCTCAGATGAGGCACGGAGGCCCGCGGAAGGTGAGGACGGCCTCCGTGCCCCCGCGAGAAGGAGGCTCTCGGGCCCAGGCCGCGGACGCCAGAGTCGCTGCTCTCTGCGCCGCATGGCAAAGCAGCTTCTGCCCCGGCAC
>NW_027860178.1:0-256 GCF_054177405.1 Leptonychotes weddellii
ACCATTGCTTCTTCCTGCAGACACATTTGTCCTGACAATGAACAACAACCTCATTTTAAAAACTCAAGCAGTTTTCTTTAAAACGGAGGAAGCTGTCATTTTCTATTGCTACAGAGCACATGCCGGCCTTTGTTATGTGTGTCTTCTACCCGTCAGTTCGCTGATCCTTCTGGATAAAAAAACGGCAGGTTGTCACAATGAGGCATCACACTATTAATAATTTGCAAAAATTAAAAATAGGGAGGACTGACATTTA
>NW_027860179.1:0-256 GCF_054177405.1 Leptonychotes weddellii
TGGAAAAGTGTACATATATATAATTATAGGAACACATGCATATGTACATATTAAATTGGGTGATAAACAATCAGAAAAAACAAGTGCAGAGGCACCTGGGTGGCTCAGTCGGTTAAGCATCTGCCTTCGGCTCAGGTCATGATATCAGGGTCCTGGGATCGAGCCCTGCATCAGGCTCCCTGCTCAGTGGGAAGCCTGCTTCTCCCTCTCCCTCTCCCTGCCGCTCCCCCTGCTTGTGCTCTCTCTCTGTGTCAAA
>NW_027860180.1:0-256 GCF_054177405.1 Leptonychotes weddellii
GGTAAAAAATAAAAAACCAAAATACTATACTCACCAAAAAGGAGGAAGGTTATGATTAAAAAAATGCAACAAATATTCATGAGGAAAAATTAAAAGCATTTGTTAAGCAGAATCTCCAGCAGAAATCTATATTGTACATTATTCCTGGGGGAGAAACATTAGAAGTATTCCACATAAAATCAAAGCAAGACAAGATTGCCCACCGTCATCCCTTCTATTCAACCCTTCCTACAGGGGTCCTGCCTGGCACCTTAAA
>NW_027860181.1:0-256 GCF_054177405.1 Leptonychotes weddellii
CCACTAGAAGGTGGCCTCAGTGGTCACATCGCGCCGGGCAGCTGTAGGCGCGGGGACAGCCGACCTCGGCAGAGTTATCAGTGTGAGACCCCCACGGCCGGCCTGCGTGCTCATGGCCCGCTCACAGACTCGGACAGGGGAGGTCCCCGGTCGGACACTGCGGGTCAACATCTGTCGCCGCTGAGGTTATTTCCTGGAATGTGGCCCAAAGCAGGGAAGGGTCAGGGAGCTACTTCGGTGTATTTGGCAACACTCC
>NW_027860182.1:0-256 GCF_054177405.1 Leptonychotes weddellii
AAATGAAGGTCACTTTAAAGAGTTTCAGAGGGATAAAATGGCCAGGAAAAAAAATATATATATATATATATATTAGAAAGAAATACCCAACACCAGAAATGCCTTAAATATCCATCAAAATAGCAGCAGTGGTGATCTGGAAGGGGAGGTAGCATGGGTAAGTGTCTAAGAGGAAAATTACATGCATGATGCAGGTGCTCTCTGTCATTAGCCTCATTCTCCACAAAGTTAATCATTATCTGGTTTGTCTCATATA
>NW_027860183.1:0-1919 GCF_054177405.1 Leptonychotes weddellii
CCTCTGATTTTCCCCCCTTCATTTTTCCCTTCCTGCTATCTTTTTCTTTTTTTTAACATATAATGTATTATTTGTTTCAGAGGTACAGGTCTGTGATTCAACAGTCTTACACAATTCACAGCGCTCACCATAGCACATACCCTCCCCAATGTCTGTTTCTTGATATCAGGATTAACTACATTCACATGAGTAGCTGATAAAAAATTAAACATTTTTCACAACCATTGAAAATTTAACAACAGTTAAAATTCTATTATTAAAAACCATGTTTCAGGAGCACCCATCTATTAGATAGATGGGATGCTGCCTCATTCATGAATCATTTAATAAAGCCAATTAGATCTTCAGTTTTAAAATGTCTCTTCCTTTTAATTCATTAATACAATATTGAAATAATAAATTAATTTGATTTCAGTTGAATTTTTCTCACCAAATATTTCCAAAAAATTAAGAAACTCTAATTTGCAGATTGATAGAGCAATCCTACTGTAGCCAGCTTGGATGCTACTAAAAGGGTATATCAACCACAAAGAGAATTGTACACCATACATGACAAGTTGGATATTCAAGAGTCTGCAGACTAGAGCTGTGCCCAGTGAGGTATACTGCCCAATTCCTCCACTCCCTCTCATCAGCAATCACTTCTTTTCCTAACCTAATTTTGGGCTGGGTGCTTTGTTTTCCAGACCCTGAGACATTAACTCTAATTACCTGACCAGGCATTTTATCCACCATGTGCTATGTTGTTCTCTGCTGATGCTGTTGAAGTCAGTATCTTCAGAGTAAAACTGATCCTTGGCCATGCTCAGCATATTTTGTCAGGATAATGTGTGCTAAACATCACTCTTGCTTTCTACCTGCAGTGACCACAAGGTATGCCATCTAACCTTGCTTCAAAAGTGACATCCTACAAGGACCCTCAGATGAGGCTGCTTATGGCCAGAGATGACAGGCCTAAGGCCTCTAGCTGCCCTAGGCACTGGCCCATCACCCCAGGGACAGCATCAGTTTCCTAGTGCACCTATGGGATATAATTGCTGGGAAACTCTGATATGGATAGCTCTTAGACTATAGAAGAATGCTGTGGTAGTCTATGTAAGAACTGTAGAAAGTTCTGGCTCACATGAAAGAGGATATATTAACTGTAAAAGAAACTTAAATATTACTTATTCAGTCAGTGTTAAATAAAACTCAAAAAGTTAGAAATTAAATCAATCTGGATTTAAATCTTAGATCTACAGGGCTGCCTGGGTGGCTCAGTTGGTTAAGTGACTGCCTTCGGCTCAGGTCATGATCCTGGAGTCCCGGGATCGAGTCCCACATTGGGCTCCCTGCTCAGCAGGGAGTCTACTTCTCCCTCTGACACTCCCCTCCCTCATGCTCTCTCTCTGTCTCATTTTTTCTCTCTCAAATAAATAAATAAAATCTTAAAAAAAAATCTTAGATCTACAGCTTTTTTAACATGTAATACAATGACTCAAAATTTAATCCTCAGAATTCTCATATTCTATAAAGGAAAACAATAACTGTTTCAAAATAAAGCAGGTGTCTAGAAATGAATTAATGAAAGCAGTCAACTAAATTGACAAAATGTGTAGTGCAACATAATATATACTAGCAAATATTTTTGAACAGGCCATTTTCATAATAACACAATAATGAACTGGTTCTCAAAGTGTGATTCCCAATCCAGGAGCACCAGAACACTTGGGAATGCAGATTTTAGAAAAGCCACTCCAGAACTTACTGAACCAAAAACTGAGCAGAGGGTCTAGCAGTCTGTGTTTTAGCAAACCCTTCAGAAGAGTCTGATGCATGCTAAAGTTTGAGAACCCCTGGTTTAATGAAGCATGAAGCACAAATACACTTTTTACATTGTTAAAAATGAACATTGTGTAAACTAGGCAGAAGCAAGTTAT
>NW_027860184.1:0-256 GCF_054177405.1 Leptonychotes weddellii
TCCTACATTGATGGAAAGTACATAGGGGTTGGAAACCACTTAAAGCCACATTTGAGGGGGCGCCTGGGTGGCTCAGTTGGTTAAGCGACTGCCTTCAGCTCGGGTCATGATCCCAGGGTCCTGGGATCGAGTCCCGCATCGGGCTCCCTGCTCTGCGGGGAGCCTGCTTCTCCCTCTCCCACTCCCCCTGCTTGTGTTCCCTCTCTCGCTGTGTCTCTCTCTGTCAAATAAATAAATAAAATCTTTAAAAAAAAAA
>NW_027860185.1:0-256 GCF_054177405.1 Leptonychotes weddellii
GATCCAACATACATTAAAAGGATCATCCACCATGACCAAGTTGGATTTATCCCCGGGATGCAAGCATGGTCCACATTTGCAAATCAATCAATGTGATAGAACACATTAATAAGAGGAGAGAGAAGAACCATATGGTCCTCTCAACTGATGCAGAAAAAGCATTTGACAAAATACAGCATCCTTTCCTGATTAAAACCCTCCAGAGTATAGGGATAGAGGGAACATTCCTCAAGTTCATAAAATCCATCTATGAAAA
>NW_027860186.1:0-256 GCF_054177405.1 Leptonychotes weddellii
CCTGGGTGGCTCAGTTGGTTGGGCGACTGCCTTCGGCTCAGGTCATGATCCTGGAGTCCCGGGATCGAGTCCCGCATCGGGCTCCCTGCTCGGCAGGGAGTCTGCTTCTCCCTCTGACCCTCCTCCCTCTCATGCTCTCTGTCTCTCATTCTCTCTCTCTCTCAAATAAATAAATAAAATCTTTAAAAAAAAAAAAAAAAAATCTGACTCTTGCTTTCAGCTCAGGTCATGATCTCATGGGTTGTGAGATCAAGCC
>NW_027860187.1:0-256 GCF_054177405.1 Leptonychotes weddellii
CTTTCCCCCAGCTCTGCGTTCTTTTCCCAGAGTAAGGACATCAAACTCGTTGCCGCATTGTTTTAGTTGTGTCCTTTGACCGTTTTAGCAACAAAATGGGACCCCAAAACAGCAGTTGAAGACTCTGGGGCGGCTGAAGGTGCCTATGGAGCTCTTTTGGCTCACTGCCTTTCCTGCCGCTCTCCGGAATCTGCAGGGAGTTTTTCTTTTTTTTTTTTTTTAAAGATTTTATTTATTTATTTGACAGAGAGAGACA
>NW_027860188.1:0-256 GCF_054177405.1 Leptonychotes weddellii
GTGGTGGCCAGATTAGAACCAGAGGTGATTATTTGGGGGCAGTGAAACTGATAGTAGAGGTTGCCTATATTTATTTTTGTAATGGGGTAAAATTTGTAACATTAATCTATTTTTGACTATTTAAAACTAACCTCTAGGATGAACCATTTTACACTGGCTGAGAGAGATCCCAGAACTCAGATCAAAATCTGTTCATTCTAAATGTTTTTCTTTTTTTTTCTTTTAATTAATTCATGGTGTGGTAATGATATTGAGA
>NW_027860189.1:0-256 GCF_054177405.1 Leptonychotes weddellii
ACCACGTGCCACGTGAACACCAGCCTCCAGTCGAAGCCGCCGATCTGAGGCTCCCCAGAGTTGCCCAGGTACTCAAACGTGTTCCAGTCGATCACATCGATCACAGGGCATACCACCGCCGACTCCTCTTCGTGGATTCTACGAACACCAGGATGCCCCATGTGCCTCTCCGCGCAGAGAGGTGGCCGGGGGACCATCTCTGGAAGGGAGCTTGGGGATGAACTCTCCTCCTCCTTCCTAGCCTGTGTGAGAAGGC
>NW_027860190.1:0-256 GCF_054177405.1 Leptonychotes weddellii
CCGTCGGGTAAGCCCCAGCAGTTTCTGTGAAGGAAAGGTCACAGGAAACGGGAAACAGGATGGGGGGGGTCACCTGAGGACACTTAAGGGGCCAAGGGGCCTCAGTAGGGAGAGCCTCTTCCGTGTGGCTGGCCGGAACATGACCCGCCACTCAGAATGTGTGGGTGCAGGGCAGCCGGAACAGGGTTCTTGTAGTTTAGTCTGCCAGACCTTTGACCAGCGGCGGCCGTGAGGAGGTGACTCCTGCGAAGATGAG
>NW_027860191.1:0-256 GCF_054177405.1 Leptonychotes weddellii
AGCCACAGCGGGTCACACGCTGTCCCCGGTGTCTGTGAGGCGGTCTGGGCATCGACCAGGCCTGTGAACGGCTGTTAGAAGCTGCCAAACGTGGCTCAGCGGTGTGTCACCCACGGCCCCCCTGCATTGCCACCTTAGTCCACGTGAACCCTTGCCAGGGATGGTGGTAGTGGAATGGGCTGGAATTTTCCCCATTTGGATGAGGCCTTCTCTTTTTCTCAGGACTCTGGGATGAGGAGACCATGGTACTCTGGCT
>NW_027860192.1:0-256 GCF_054177405.1 Leptonychotes weddellii
CTACCTAGAACCATTATTCACTGGCGGCTGTCTTGGGAGACCAGCTATCACCAGCTTATTGGATCCTCCAACAATCCCTTTGAGATAATAGTTATTATTAGCCCCACTTTACAGACGAGGAGACTGTGACATAGAGAAAGGGAAAATAAATTGCCCAAGCCACAGTTAGCAAGTGTCAGAGCTGGGATCTTCAATGAAGTGATCTGACTCCAGATAACTTCCGAGGTCATTGCCCAGAGAGGGAAGTCTCGGAAAG
>NW_027860193.1:0-256 GCF_054177405.1 Leptonychotes weddellii
AGGGGCGAGGCAGAACCAGACGTCAGTCCAGACAGCGAGTCGCTGTGCCGCCGGTGACTGCAGGCAGAGTGGCTCCCTCACCCCCCACTCCCCCCAGCCCTGGACTGGACTTCGCAGAGCCCAGATCCATGGCGTCACCCACGCTGGGCAAGCTAGGGATGGAAGTGAAGCCGCCGCCAGGCCAGCCCCTCCCCTGAGCTCTCCCTCTCGCCTTCTCTCTGAATCCGCCCCCTGCCCCCCGTACACACACAAAGTG
>NW_027860194.1:0-1919 GCF_054177405.1 Leptonychotes weddellii
ACTGAGCCACCCAGGCGCCCGAAGATGAGGCATTCTTACACACAAAAGAGTTGACATCACATAGAGTGGTCAGACCTGAGACCCCACCAGTTGCCAAGTCAAGAACCCAGAGTGAATACTGAGGGTCCACTGACCCCAGGAGAGTGGGGATCATGATGAATGAATCCTGCCCTGAACTGTCGTCAGCACTGAGAGGCTATGGGAAAGGCTATCTGTAGACATATGCCCTAATTACCGTCTAGAAATCAGAAGGTGGAGGCTTTATTCTGAAGGGACAATGTTAGGTCAGCAAATGAAGAGATCCCAGGACCTGCCTGGATTCAGAGTGAGGCAACTAAGTGAGAACCGGGGTGGGGGCGGGGGGACTACCAACAGCAGTATAGATAGCCTCCACACGGTCTAGGTCCTGCTGTCAGCCCTGGGAAACCCCAGGTAGGCCTTCTGGAGGAGGTTCCTCCATCAGTTGTCTTGGGAGATGTGACTTTGGTCTTCGGGGACCACCCCATATTAGTATAAGGGAGGTACACCAGGCCCTACTGAATGCCAAGTTAATGAACCTGAGTGAGGACCGATGGGTCCACCCTCCTCAGAACAGAAATGGCTGTCTAGAGCCCCACCACACGTGCTTACTGCGATCTCTGAGAATTCTCAGCCTGGGTTTGCTGGCTGCATCCTCAGGAGCATTCAGACATCCTCCTTCATTGCTCTTCAGGGACATAGCAACCAAGAGGTTGGGAGACCTGTGAGGCCCTATAACAGTGTTGTGGGGAGAAGTCCATTGGAGGCAGTTTTATCAGAGCCACCCCAGTGGAGTTTAGCAGCTGAGGCCATTCACATCTCCTTCTTCCTCTTAGGCTGTGATTCCCCATTGCCCACTCCCCTGTCCTCACTCCTGTCTGTTGCCACTCATAAAAGTCACCATGCTTCAGAACCAAAAGAATCCACGGTGCTTATACGATCAGTGCTTTCAGACCTGCAGTGAGATCCAAGATATGGAAGTTGTACAGGTCTCCAAGGCTCTGGAAGAGACCCATCTCTCCTCTTATCCTCTGATGCCTGGCAATTCAGAGGAGGCTCCTGATGCTGGTCAACCCAGTACCCCTGAGAGTCATCAGAGTTTCTGCTCATCTTCCATTGCCATCACAACCACCTCATCAAGTGAATTGAATGAGGGCTCCAGGAGCCAAGAAGAGGATAGCACCTCATGGGCTGGGCCTGACCCCAGGAATGTGCCCATAGATGCTCTAGATAAGAAGGTGATTTCGTTGGTCAATTTCATGCTGTTCAAGTATCACATGAAAGAGCCAGTGACAAAGGCAGACATGAAGATTGTCATCAAAGAGTATGAAGACCACTTCACTGAGATCTTCCTGAGAGCCTCTGAGCACATGGAGATGGTCTTTGGCCTTGATGTGAAGAGAGTGGATCCCATCAACCACTGCTATGGCCTCTTCATCAAATTGGGCCTCACCTATGATGGGGTGCTGGATGGTGAAGAGGGCATGCCCAAGACCGGCATCCTGATCTTTATCCTGGGTGTGATCTTCATGAAGGGCAACAGTGCCACTGAAGAGGAGGTCTGGGAAGCGCTGAATTTGACGGGGATATATGCTGGGAGGAAGCACGCCATCTTTGGGGAGCCCAGGAAGCTCATCACCAAAGATTTCGTCAAGGAAAAGTACCTGGAGTACCGGCAGGTGGCCAACAGGGATCCCGCACAGTTTGAATTCCTGTGGGGCCCGAGAGCCCACGCTGAAACCACCAAGATGAAAGTCCTGGAGATGCTGGCCAAGTTTCACGGGACTGACCCGAGTTCTTTCCCATCTCAGTATGAGGAGGCTTTGCAAGATGAAGAAGAGAGAGCCCGAGCCAGAATTTCAGCCAGGTCTGTCTCTGCTTCTGTGGCCACTGCAAGTTCT
>NW_027860195.1:0-256 GCF_054177405.1 Leptonychotes weddellii
TGCGTATAACACCCAGTGCTCCATTCGATACGTGCCCTCTAATACCCATCACCTGGCTAACACATCCCCCCAACCCCCTCCCCTCTAGAACCCTCAGTTTGTTTCTCAGAGTCCATAGTCTCTCATGGTTCCTCTCCCCCTCCGATTTCCCCCCCCCTTCATTTTTCCCTTCCTACTATCTTCTTCTTCTTTTTTTTTTAACATATAATGTATTATTTGTTTCAGAGGTACAGGTCTGTGATTCATCAGTCTTACA
>NW_027860196.1:0-256 GCF_054177405.1 Leptonychotes weddellii
CTTTCCAAGTGCTACCACCATCTAGACTGATTTGTACTTTCTCATCAGCCGCTAATTCTTGAGTCAAGCTACCTGCAAACACCAAGCTTTGATCATTGGTGATAAAGTCATTAGCAACCCCTGTGTCATCAGTAATGCTACTGATGGTTACCGCGTTGCCTGTGGCAACTGTGGTATCAATCTTAACAACTTGCTCAACTGGTGTGGTGCTGTTGCCTGCAGTATCTGTGATACGCGCTTTAACCGTGTACTCACC
>NW_027860197.1:0-256 GCF_054177405.1 Leptonychotes weddellii
CAAAACACTTGAGTCTAAATTACAGAAATAAGTCTTACAACTCCATAATAAAAACACAAAAGTGGACACAATTCTTGATCAGACTAACACACCCAATAACATCTAAATACAAAAAAAAAAGTTTTTGAGTAAATAAGACAAACAGTTCATATTTTTATGATTCTATTTATAGGTGATCTGGAGCAGGCAAAATTAATATAACAGGAAAAATAAAGTAGTGGTTTCTTCTGCAAGGGTGGGAGGTAGTAGACATTGA
>NW_027860198.1:0-256 GCF_054177405.1 Leptonychotes weddellii
AGACTGGGAGGGGAGGGACTGCAGACAGTGAGTCTAAACTGATCTGAGTTTGGATGGCAGCCGTGAGTCGGTGGTTGAGGAGCTGTGGGGTCAGCATGCTGTGCAGAGTGTCTCAGCATGTTGCTGGGCCACTTGGCAATGATGGTTCTGCAGAGGGAAGAGGGGATGGAGGATGTGGGCAGTACTTGCTGGGGCAATAACCCTGATATCAGAGGGGGTGGCCAGATCCGGGACACCAGTGGAAGAAGAGGTGCAG
>NW_027860199.1:0-256 GCF_054177405.1 Leptonychotes weddellii
AACAAGCAGTACGTGCCAAGAAGAAAAGCACAGCAGAGGAGGGGACAGAGAGTGAAGGGGGGGGGACATGCGCCCCTCTCATTGGTCAGGAGCGGCACTTCTCAGGGTGTGCTCACGCCCGCCTGCGAACTGTTGCATTCTAGTCTGCCCCAAGGTAGAAGAAATGATGCTGTCCTCTTTCTGTGTTTACAGGACAAACGTCCATGGGGCCAGCCCTAGTCTGTTGAATCGCACTTTGAATAACCCCGCCTAAAAT
>NW_027860200.1:0-256 GCF_054177405.1 Leptonychotes weddellii
CCTGTAATTTTTCTTGCGTTCAGGCTACCCTGTCCTGGAAACACCTCACCCTCCTGCGTTGCTTCTCAAGGCTAGAGGTCTGATCGCCACCCGTCCGGTAGAAGCAGGGCTCAAAGGATGCGAGGCATTTGCTCATTATTTCCCGAAGCTGAGCAGGCACTTCGGTTGGTAGAAGCTGACTGTAGGGTGTCGGAGAAGAGAGTGCAGCAGGGTCTGGGGGGCCCGGCCAGCTCACCGATTTCACAGGGCGCACCCC
>NW_027860201.1:0-256 GCF_054177405.1 Leptonychotes weddellii
CTGGTGTAAAAACTTCCACATGGCTGGTTTCACGCTATCAGTGTGATGTTGCTGAAGGCACAGTTGGGAAAATTGCACTGTAACGTACCATGCAGATACAATGGATGTTAAGTGATCCCAAGAGCATAGGTAAATAAGGACATAGAGTAAAATAATTAGGAAATAATGAGTTCTGGGGCGCCTGGGTGGCTCAGTTGGTTAAGCGACTGCCTTCGGCTCAGGTCATGATCCTGGAGTCCCGGGATCCAGTCCCGCA
>NW_027860202.1:0-256 GCF_054177405.1 Leptonychotes weddellii
CATTAGGTCCTGTCTAAAGTCTTATCATCAGTATCAGATACAGATGAAGCTTTCTGTGTATTACATCTCCTGGGATCTAATTATTCCCCATCCATATAATAGACAAAGCATTTGCTTCCAATAGTACTATACAATGATGGGACAAGCATAGAATAGTAGTTACAGACACTGTGGTTCAAGAAGCATGAAAATGGAGGTAGAAAGGAGATGCTGGTCCAAAGCAGTTTTGAAATCCAGCTGAGCAAACTCCATTAGA
>NW_027860203.1:0-256 GCF_054177405.1 Leptonychotes weddellii
CCTTTAAGTATGATATAGTGTCCCTCCTCATCTCTTATTATAGTCTTTGGTTTAAACTCTAATTTGTCTGATATAAGGATTGCCACCCCAGCTTTCTTTTGATGTCCATTAGCATGGTAAATGGTTTTCCACCCCCTCACTTTCAATCTGGAGGTGCCTTTGGATCTAAAATGAGTCTCTTGCAGACAGCATATCGATGTGTCTTGTTTTTTTTATCTGATCTGATACCTTGTGTCTTTTGATTGGGGAATTTAGC
>NW_027860204.1:0-256 GCF_054177405.1 Leptonychotes weddellii
ACCAAAAAAGCAGCTCATTAGTGAGAACCATTCAAAGAAGTCTGGGCCTGAGGGCTGGGTCCTGTGCTCCCTGATGGGATTCAGCAGCTGTGTCCTCTCTGGTCTGGCAGAGTGTCCCGAGGGGACCTGTGTTTGGCCTCAGCAGATGCTTCCAGGGCTGGCCCCAGGGCTGAAGCCAACGTCAATCCTCCTCAGTGTGTGATGTGAACTGAGCTCCAGCACCAGGGCTCAGGGAAAGTGAGGGGCAGGGACTATC
>NW_027860205.1:0-1919 GCF_054177405.1 Leptonychotes weddellii
AAATAGAGCTACCCTATGACCCAGCAATTGCACTACTGGGTATTTACCCTGAAGATACAGATGTAATGAAAAGAAGGGCCATATGCACCCCAATGTTCATAGCAGCAATGTCCACAATAGCCAAACTGTGGAAGGAGCCAAGATGCCCTTCAACAGATGAATGGATAAAGAAGATGTGGTTCATATATACAATGGAGTATTACTGAGCCATCAGAAAGGATGAATAACCACCATTTGCATCAACATCGATGGAACTGGAGGAGATTATGCTAAAGGAAATAAGTCAAACAGAGAAAGACAATTATCTATATGGTTTCACTTATTTGTGGAACATAAGGAATAGCATGGAGTACATTAGGAGAAGGAAGGGAAAAATGAAGGAGGGGGGGAATTGGAGGGAGAGATGAACCATGAGAGACTATGGACTCTGAGAAACAGAGGGTGTTTCAGGGGAAGGGGGTAGGGGGATGGGCCAACCTGGTGATGGGTATTAAGGAGGGCACATACTGCATGGAACATTGGTTTTTACACACAAGCAATGAATCATGGAACACTACATCAAAAACTAATGAAGTACTGTATGGTGACTAACATAACATAATAAAAAAATATTTAAAAAAAGGAACTAGATTTTGGTTTAGTTGCTTTTATCTATTGTTTTCAATTTCATGGATTCTCCTCCAATTTTTATTATTTCTATATTTCTGTTCTTTATGTTGCTCTTCTTTCTCTAGTTTGTTGAAGTGGACATTTTTATTACTAATTTTAAAACTTTCTTCTTTTTTAATATATACATGTAATGCTCTAAATTTTACCCTAAACCCTTTGTTATGTCTTACAAGTTTTATTTTTTTTCAATTAGTTCAAAATTTTTTAAAAATTTAATTTGAGAAGTCTGACTGGTGAATTATTTAGAAGTGTGTTAATTTCCAAATACTAAATTCCAAATATTCCACATATTATCAGGGATCTTTCTGTTACTGATTTGTAGTTTAATTTCATGTAGTCTAATAATATACCTTGTATGATTTCTATTATCTTAAATTTGCTAAACAATATTCTATGGCTGAGAATGTATTCTTTTTTTTATATAAAGATTTTATTTATTTATTTGAGAGAGAGAGAATGAGAGAGAGCACATGAGGGGGGGAGGGGCAGAGGGAGAAGCAAACTCCATGCCAAGCAGGGAGCCCAATGCGGGACTCGATCCTGGGACCCCAGGATCATGACCTGAGTGGAAGGCAGTCGCTTAACCAACTGAGCCACCCAGGCGCCCGCTGAGAATGTATTCTTGATTAATGTTCCATGGGTTCTTGAAAGAATGTGTATTATGTGGTTGTTGGATAGAGTATTATATAAATGTCAATAAGATCAAATTGATTAATATTGCTATTCACATCAAATATATCCTTATTGATCCTCTGGCTGCTTGATCACTGAAGGGTTGCTGAAATCTCCAACTACAGGAGTGTAATTTGTCTACTTCTACCAGTTCTTTCAGTTTTTACTTTATTTATGCTTTACGTATTTTGATGCTCTGTTGTTTGATATATACCTAATTAAGATTGATAAATATTCTTGGAGAATTGACCCTTTTATCATCTGTAACGCTTTTCTTTATCCCTAACAATGTCCTTGTCTAAAGACTGCTTTGCTTGAAATTAGTATGGATACCCAGCTTTCTTTTAATGAGTGTTAATGTGTGATATCTTTTTCAATTCCTTTACTCTTGTGGGTTTCTTGTAGACAACATATTTGAATGTCGCTTTTTTTGTTCACTGAAAGTTTCTGTTTTCTAATATGTGTTTAGACCATGCACATTAAAATTAAATAGTTATAAAGTTAGATTAATATTTTACATGTGTATAACTATTCCTTTTGTTGTATTTCTCTGGTTTTAATTGAACTTTTTTTTTTAA
>NW_027860206.1:0-256 GCF_054177405.1 Leptonychotes weddellii
CAGAGGCATCGGGTGGGGAGGACGCAGCGTCAGCGTGGCCAGGCCAGCCTCCCCGATGGTCCAGGAGGAGCCAAGGTCTTGTCTCCATTAAAGAGTATCATCTGCTCCTCCTTCAGGGGAGCAGAAAGAAGAGGGGGTCGCTGAGCCCACCCCTCTGGGCCCCTCAGGCCCCACCACCCCAGACAGGGCTGAGAGGGAGGGAGGCACACATTGGACAGGTGGACAGACAGACAGCTGCTGGGCCAAACCTCCCAAA
>NW_027860207.1:0-256 GCF_054177405.1 Leptonychotes weddellii
ATCTGGATTTGGTCCCGGAGGGCAGGAGGTATGAGCAATTCTCCCCAGGAGGGCTGGCCCCCCCCGCACACACACCTGTAGGAGTGTCCTGAGGCTTCGATAACAATCCCACAGATGGGGCTGAGACAACAGGAATCTCTTCCCTCCCAGTGTGGAGGCCGGAGGCTGAGATCCAGGCCGGGCTGGGCCACACTCCCTCCGGGGGGCTCCACGGGAGGGTCCTTCCCGCCTCATCCGGCTCCTGGGGGCTCTGGGC
>NW_027860208.1:0-256 GCF_054177405.1 Leptonychotes weddellii
CCTCTGACCCTCCCCCCTCTCATGTGCTCTCTCTCAAATAAATAAATAAAATATTTAAAAAAAAAAAAATGAAAACTCTGTATAAGAAAAGACATCATGAAAAAGACGTAAGACAATGAAAACCCCGGGGGGGTGGGGCGTGTTAGAAAGGTCACATGAGAGAGGACGAAGGAAGATCCTTAGTAAGGAAAGAACTCCCTCAAGAGTCCGGCTCAACTCTTGGCAGGCGTGCTGCCCCAGCTTGTCTCCTGCAGAG
>NW_027860209.1:0-256 GCF_054177405.1 Leptonychotes weddellii
GAAACCAATTTTACCATATGTGTTAACTAACTAGAATTTAAAGAAACACTTGAAATCAAAAAAAAAAATGAGGGGGGATGTTACGGACTATAATCTCAACAGGATTCTGGCTCCTAAGATGGAGTTCTAGAGGAACTGGGATTCTCTGTCCTTCATGCTGAAGGAACAAAGTATCTCTTTCTGTTGGAAAGAAGCAGACTGACCATGAACAGAAATGGAGGGTTTAAGTAAGTCTCCATGTTAGCTGAATGATTGC
>NW_027860210.1:0-256 GCF_054177405.1 Leptonychotes weddellii
CTTTTCTGATGAGAGAGTTGTTGCTCTTCTTTTCTTCGATCTCCTGTTGAGTTTGTTGGTGTTCAGAATGGTTTGATCCCTATCCAGCTGAATTCCTGAGAGGAGACGAAATCCAGGTCTCCTACTCCTCTGCCATCTTGCTCCGCCCCCCTCTGCCACTCATTCTTTCAACAGTACTTCTTTCTGGTTATGTAACTTCTCTTTGCTTTGGTTCCTTCATTTTTAAAGGTATAGGGTTAGCTTCGATTGTTTAAAA
>NW_027860211.1:0-256 GCF_054177405.1 Leptonychotes weddellii
CTTCTATCATCTGTGTTATATTTAACTCATTTTATTTTATTTTGTTTTATTTTCTGTTCTGTGTCATTTTCCTACATCTTCATGTACGTAATTAAAAAATTTAAACAAATTGATTTTAATAGAATTTTTTTAAAACATCATGAAATTCAAAAAGGACGAGGAATGTTCTAACTCTGAGAAGGTAGGACTCATTGACTTACGCCAAAATTGATATTAAAATATTAGATTTGTATCAGAATGTCTCATTTGTATGTGC
>NW_027860212.1:0-256 GCF_054177405.1 Leptonychotes weddellii
AATACCTTCTTTTATTTGTAAGTATTTGAGCACTTATTATGTGCCAGGCCCCGTTCTAGGTGTTGGGCTGCCTTAGTGGACAAAATATTCAAAGATTCCTGCCCTCATAGAACATACCTCAACAATCAATAAATAGGTAATAAATAAATCGGTTAATTAAGTGGTATTTTAGAAGGAGACAAGAGTTATGGGAAAAAGAAAAGGTAGAGAGAAGGGTAGGAGGGCACAGGATTGCCAGGGAGTAGGGAGGGGAGGG
>NW_027860213.1:0-256 GCF_054177405.1 Leptonychotes weddellii
GAAGAGCACTGGGTGTCCTCTAGCACCCTTTGCTGGGACTCTACGGGGGTCCCCCCGCACAGGGGACAGAGAGAGTTGGAGCGGGTGAGGAAGGACAAGAGAGGACAGAGAAGTGAGGAAGGGTGGCTGTGGGAGTGCCTCGCAGAGCAGTGACAACCTGACTTGGAGGCTCTACTCTTCTGCAGGAGTCCCTCTGCCCGGTGCTCACGGGTGACCCCAAACTGAGCTCTGGCCCCCTGAGCACCAGAAACCCCGC
>NW_027860214.1:0-256 GCF_054177405.1 Leptonychotes weddellii
GGGAGCCTGATGTGGGACTCGATCCCGGGACCCTGGGATCATGACCTGAGCCAAAGACAGATGCTTAACCGACCGAGCCACGCAGGCATCCCATAGTAGAGATGTTCTATAAATGTAAAATACATTCTGGATTGTGAAGACTTAATAGCCCCTAAAAGGAAGGTAAAATATCATTCAACTTTTTACCATTATTTTTTACCGACGTAGAGTTGCCATACAATGTTACGTTTCAGGCATGCATCATGGTGATGCAAGA
>NW_027860215.1:0-256 GCF_054177405.1 Leptonychotes weddellii
CCATGTTGTCAGCTGCCTACTGATATGTCCACAGGGTAAGGAGCAGCCAGCAGGGAGCTGAAGCACTCAGTCAGTCATACCACCCACAAAGAATGGAACCCTGCTGATAACCACGCAAATGAGTCTAGAAGCACACCCTTCCACATTTGAGTCTTGACAGGATTGAAACCCTGGCTGACCCATTAATTATGAGAGACCAGATGACCCCAGCGAAGATGTACCTCGATTTCAGAGCCACAGAAATTATGAGGTAATA
>NW_027860216.1:0-1919 GCF_054177405.1 Leptonychotes weddellii
GGAGGAGGAGGAGGTGGAGGAGGAGGAGGAGGAGGTGATGGAGGAGGTGATGTTGTCCACGGTGAGCACAGTGGTGGACGTGACGAGGCTGTGGGGTCTCCAGAGTCTGTGACCTGTGCTTCTCCTGCAGGGTCACGGGCGGGGAGCTGTTTGAGGACATCGTGGCCAGAGAGTACTATAGCGAGGCGGACGCCAGGTGGGTGTGCAGCCCTCACCCCTTCCGGGCCTCTTCTCCCCCCAGCCCTGCCTCGCCTGGTCCCCGTCCTGCCCCCGTGGCCCACGTGTGCTCCTGCGGGTGTCTCGGCTCACCTGGCCTGGGCCGACGGTCAGCCAAGCCCTGCTGGGAGCCCGAGCAGGTCCCAGAGCAGTGTCCTGCCCCAGATTGCAGGCGAGGCTGGAGTCGGGGAGCGCCCGGGCCGGCTCCGCTCCCCTGGGGTGGGGACTGGCCCACAGAGGGGCTTTTTCCCTGGCGTGGTGGAAGGGGGAGTCATGGTGCCCCCCCTCCCTCGGACGTCTGTTCATGGCCCGCAGCACGCCCCCACGGGGCCTTCCTCAAGGAGATGGGCAGTTTCCAAATGCTTTTCCGAACACAGGGCAGGGATCCCTTTCCATGCCATCCTCCCAGGGCTGGAGGCAGGAAGGGAAGGCAAGGGGGTGGGGGGGACTGTGCCTCCGGGACCGCGTCTGCGGTCTCTCGTTCGTGGGGCCCTGTGTGCAGGGATGCGGGGACTCGGGCTCCCTCCGGGTGAGGCTTCCGTGTGGGCCCCTGGGCAGCCCTTCCTCCTGGGGTCAGCCGTCACAGGGGATGAGGGGCCCAGGGGCACTGCTGGGGACACAGGGCCCCCCGTCCTGGAAGGGGAGGCCGTCCGCGGCCTGCTGTGGCCCATGCTGGAGTGACTCCTGACCATGCATCTCCGCGGGAGGACAGCTGAGGCCAGCCGCTCCCTGCCTGCTGGGGCCGGGAACCCCTCCCGTGACAAAGATAAAGGCCACTCTGACCATCCAGCTCTAGGTGCTGGCGGTCACTATGGATGCTTTTAATTTTTTGTTACTTGTTTATTTCTAAGAATTTCATTAATGAACATGTATTCTTTCTGTAATCAAGAAAGTGGATATTAGTATTTTACTTTAATTTTTTAAAAAGATTTTTATTGGAGAGAGCACGAGCAGGGGGATCGGCAGAGGCAGAGGGAGAAGCAGGCTCCCTGCCAAACAGGGACCCCGATGCGGGGCTCGATCCCAGGACCCCGGGACCATGTCCTGACCTGAAAGCAGACTCTTAACTGACTGAGCCCCCCAGGTGCCCCTTGAATATTTTTTTTAAAAGTAGCTTTTCGTGGCTTGCTTCGGCACCCACGGGCGAACTCACCTGCTAGTAACGGCCCAAGCGAGTCCCGCAGCAGAGTCAGGGCCTCCTGGGTCCTCCAGGGTCAGGGCCGGGGCTGGGGGTGTCAGGGACAGGGCTCAGGGGCACGGGCTGCTTTCCTGAGGCTCTTTGAAGAAGGACCTTCGTTTTGCCCACTCGCCTGGGAGTGGCCGGTCCCCTTCAGGACCAGGAAGATCCAGTTCTTAGTTACTCCTTTAAGAAAAGTAGAGTAGAGCAGAGCTATGTCCCCTGGCTCTGTGGTGCTGGAGTGGGGACGTTTGGAGAGTGGGTGCCTGCCTGCTGGGCCTGGGCTGTCCTGACCTCTGCCAGGGCTAGAGGAGCTCAGGGGCCAGCAGGGGCAGGCCCGGCCAGCAGGTGGGCAGGGTCCGGCCAGCAGGTGGGCAGGGTCCTGGCCAGCAGGTGGGCAGGGTCCCGCTCAGCAGGGGCAGTGTCCCGGCCAGCAGGTGGGCAGGGTCCCGGCCAGCAGGTGCAGGCCCGGCCAGCAGGTGGGCAGGGTCCCGGCCAGCAGGTGCAGGCCCGGCCAGCAGGTGGG
>NW_027860217.1:0-256 GCF_054177405.1 Leptonychotes weddellii
CATACAATTCTTATCAATCTTGGAGCACCTGGGTGGCTCAGTTGGTTAAGCATCTGCCTTCGGCTCAGGTCATGATCCCAGGGTCCTGGGATCGATCCCCATGTGGGGCTCCCTGCTCAGTGGGGAGTCTGCTTCTCCCTCTCCCTGTGCCCCTCCCCTGTGCTCTCTCTCTGTCTCAAATAAATAAATAAAATTTTTTTAAAAACTGTCATCGATCTCAATCTGAAATCCAGTTTCCACTTCATTCCATCATTCC
>NW_027860218.1:0-256 GCF_054177405.1 Leptonychotes weddellii
CCACTAGAAGGTGGCCTCAGTGGTCACATCGCGCCGGGCAGCTGTAGGCGCGGGGATAGCCGACCTCGGCAGAGTTATCAGTGTGAGACCCCCACGGCCGGCCTGCGTGCTCATGGCCCGCTCACAGACTCGGACAGGGGAGGTCCCCGGTCGGACACTGCGGGTCAACATCTGTCGCCGCTGAGGTTATTTCCTGGAATGTGGCCCAAAGCAGGGAAGGGTCAGGGAGCTACTTCGGTGTATTTGGCAACACTCC
>NW_027860219.1:0-256 GCF_054177405.1 Leptonychotes weddellii
GCCCCTCCCCTCACTTTTCTATCACAGACAGAAAAAATCAATATAGAACTCTTGAGACCTGCTCACCTTCATTTCCTTATTTCTTAATGAACTGAGAACATCTACCTGTCTTTTGCTGGGGCTCCTGCATCAGCCTTTTATAACTGAATGGGAAGTGGGAGAGGAAGCCTAGGTGAAATAAATCAGATTGTGGAGGGAAGAAAAATAAAAGGCATTTTCCAACTCCAAAGAGCAGAATACAAACCGCTCATCCTCC
>NW_027860220.1:0-256 GCF_054177405.1 Leptonychotes weddellii
ATTTGTCAAATCAATGAAAAAACCTAAGATGTTTTCAGCACTGAGTTTGCTGGTGATGATTGGGTTAGCACTTAGACATGATGGTCAGTGTGTGTGAGGTTCTAGATTATTAAGTAAATTTTTTTTTATTCTTATGTAAATCCCCATACATTACATCATTAGTTTTAGATAAAGTGTTCCATGATTCATTGTTTGTGAATAACACCCAGTGCTCCATGCAGAATGTGCCCTCCTCAATACCCACCACCAGGCTAAC
>NW_027860221.1:0-256 GCF_054177405.1 Leptonychotes weddellii
GAATTCAAGCCCTTCCAGATGGCTCGGCGCTCCGGCCAGGGTGGGCTGGCCTCGGCAAATTCCAGCTGGGGCCCCTGGAAGTTCAGGTCCAAGTGACGGGTGGTCTGCAGCCACAGCTAGAGAACGCGGCCAGCAACCTCCCTCCGCAGGGAGGGTGACGTGCATCCTCGAGAGCCAAACTCACAGGCCCCGTGCCCCCGCTGGGCTTGGCGGACTGCGACCCTTTCTCAGAGAAGGGCTGCTCCCACAGGAAGAC
>NW_027860222.1:0-256 GCF_054177405.1 Leptonychotes weddellii
GCCTCTGCAGCCGGCTTCCCTGCTCCGTTACCTGGGAGCTCTGCCACACTCAGGCATCCCCGGTCTCTCTGTGACCCCGAGGGTCCTGAGACCACACTGTCCCGCGAGGGTTCCACCCCCAGCTTAGCCACTGGAGTGACATCCATCAGCGGAGCAGACTTTTAAAAGTTCTGATTTTGTGCTCTATGGCTCTATCACTTGCCAGAAGCAGCTGACGGAGGCCCCTCCCCCGTGGTCTATCCTCCTGAATATCGCC
>NW_027860223.1:0-256 GCF_054177405.1 Leptonychotes weddellii
TAGCCTTTCCTCTGCCTTCCCGGCTTGGCTCGCAGCCCCTGAGCTGCAGTCCTGCTACCGGGAAGACGAGCCCAAAGGCTACCGTGTTCAGTTGAAGGGGAGTCACACGGGCTTTCCACTGAGAACCGACCACACACTTCCTTTGTCACGTCCCTGCCTCCTTAGATTGTCACGTGGGAAGACCTGCCATCTTGCTGCGGGGAGGGGGTTGTTAGCAAGCACCTGCAAACATCTGGCTCCCTGTACTTCCCATGCA
>NW_027860224.1:0-256 GCF_054177405.1 Leptonychotes weddellii
CCAGTCTGGTTTCCGAGTCAGAACCACTCTGTTCCCGGACAGGTCTGGTTTCCAAACGGAACCACTCTGCTCCTGGGCCCGGTCAGGTTTCTCATTCGGATCTAGTCCAACTCTGGCCGGCTTCAGACCCAGTCCAACCCGACCCGGTCTGGTTTCCGAATCGGAACCACTCTGTTCCCGGACCCACTCTGGTTTCCAAGCAGAACCACTCTGTTCCCGGACCCACTCTGGTTTCCAAACGGAACCACTCTGTTCC
>NW_027860225.1:0-256 GCF_054177405.1 Leptonychotes weddellii
ACACCAACATGACTAGAATCTCGTTTGTTATTGATAATATTAAAGATCTCTCATTTCGGGGCGCCTGGGTGGCTCAGTCGGTTAAGCGACTGCCTTCGGCTCAGGTCCTGATCCTGGAGTCCCGGGATCGAGTCCCGCATCGGGCTCCCTGCTCAGCAAGGAGCTTGCTTCTCCCTCTGACCCTCCCCCCTCTCATGTGCTCTCTCTCTCTCTCTCATTCTCTCTCTCAAATAAATAAATAAATAAAATCTTTAAA
>NW_027860226.1:0-256 GCF_054177405.1 Leptonychotes weddellii
AAGGCAGGAAGGCAGAAGGGGGAAAGAAAGAGAAAGAAAAGAAAAGAAAAGAAAAGAAAAGAAAGAAAGAAAGAAAAGAAAAGAAAGAAAGAGAAAGAAAGAAAGGAAGGAAGGAAGAAAGGAGAAAGGTAGGAAGGAAGGAGAGAGAGAGAGAAAGAAAGAAAGAAAGAGAAAGAAAGAAAGAAAGAAAGAAAGAAAGGAAGGAAGAAAGGAAGGAAGGAAAGAAAAGGAAGGAAGGAAGGAAGGAAGGAAGGAA
>NW_027860227.1:0-13240 GCF_054177405.1 Leptonychotes weddellii
ATGGCAAGATCTCGTTCCTTTTGATGGCTGCATAATATTCCATTGTATATATATACCACATCTTCTTTATCCAGTCATCTGTCGATGGACATCTTGGCTCTTTCCACAGTTTGGCTATTGTGGACATTGCTTATTGCAATGATTTCTTACAGGTTGCCCACACCCACCTGCACTCAGAAGGCCTGCATGCTTGCAATGGCCTTGGGCAGCTCTGTTGTCTGGCAAAACAGCCATCACCCCTGGGCAGGCCCATGTCAGCCGACCTGGGAAGCCAGCATGAGGTCATATAATTAGGAGTATGCCCAGGCATCCGGACAAAAACAATTTTCAGCGTCTCTCTGATTTCTGCCCAATCACAGGTGAACTGGCTACTGAGACTCTTTGCTGAGAGCAGCCCCTGGCCGTGGCCTCCGCCCGCCCCCAGGCCAGTCCGCGATCCATTGCACTGCTGTCCACCCCTTACTATTCTTTTTCCGATTTCTTTCTATTGCAGTAAAATACACATAACACAAAACGGATTGCCGTAATCATATTTAAGAGCGTTAGTTCAGTGGCGTGAAGTATATTCCCAGTGTTGTGCCTGCCATCACCACCACCATCCATCTCCAGAGCTTTTCCATCTTGCATAACTGAAACTCTGTACTCATTAGCAGTAACTCCTCACTTCCCCCTCCCCCAGCTCCCAGCAGCCACAATCCTACCTTCTGCCTCTATGATTTTGACTACTCTTAGTACCTCATATAAGGGGAATCACATATTGCCTTTTTGTGTCTGGCTTATTTCACTTAGCATAATGTCTTCGAGGTCCATCCATGTGGTAGCCTATGTCAGAATTTTCTTCCTTTTTAAAACCGAATAATATTCCATTGTCTGAATAGATGGCATTTTGTTTATCCACTCATCTACTGACGGACACTAGGGTTGCTTCCGCTTTTTACGACGGTGAATAATGGTGCTGGGAACATGGATGTACAAACATCTCTTCCAGACTGCTTTCGATTCTTTTGGGAGGAGAATTGCTGGATTCTGGGGTGCCTGGATGACTGAGTCGTTAAGCGTCTGCCTTCGGCTCGGGTCATGATCCCGGGGTCCTGGGATCGAGTCCCAGGTTTGGCTCCCTGCTCAGCAGGGGGTCTGCTTCTCCCTCTCCCTCTGCGACTCCCCCTGATTGTGCGCTCTCTCTCTCTCAAATAAATAAATAATTAAAATCTTTAAAAAAAATTGCTGGATTCTATGGTAATTCTATTGACTTGATAGAATTTCTTGAGTTTTAATTTTTTGAAGAGCCACCGTACCTTTTTCTACAGCAGCTGCCCCATTTTGCATCCCCGCCGATAGTGTAAAGGGTTCCAATTTCTCCACATCCTTTTAGGCTGCAGGTTTAAGAAGAAAATCAAAGACATTTTGTAGATATTTACATGATAAGGGAGAAAACAATTCCCACACATTTTTGATTAACAAAATTCAAACTACTATATTGAGTCTAATTTTTCTGTCATACAGGTCTATTAATAAGAATGGAATTCTTTTGGGCGCCTGGGTGGCTCAGTCGGCTAAGCGGCTGCCTTCGGCTCGGGTTGTGATCCCGGGGTCCTGGGATCGAGCCCCGCCATCGGGCTCCCTGCTCGGCGGGAGGCCTGCTTCTCCCTCTCCCACTCCCCCTGCTTGTGTTCCTGCTCTCACTATCTCTCTCTCTGTCAAATAAATAAAATATTAAAAAAAAAAAAAAAGAATGGAATTCTTTGAAGGGAGGACAACACTTTTTTTTTTATTCTTATGTTAATCCCCATACATTACATCATTAGTTTTAGATGAAGTGTTCCATGATTCATTGTTTGTGCATAACACCCAGTGCTCCATGCAGAATGTGCCGTCCTCAATACCCACCACCAGGCTAACCCATCCTCCCACCCCCCTCCCCTCTAGAACCCCCAGCCTGTTTTTCAGAGTCCATCATCTCTCCTGGTTCGTCTACCCGGGAGGACAACACTTTAACTGAAGTTCAGAGTTAGTGTTCTCTACTGTCAAAATCCGTTGCAAATATTTTATTTTAAAAAAAAACCATTGAAAAATATAAAAGCCCTACTCACCAGCTATACACGGCAGCAGGTCAGATGAGGCTCGCCGGTGGTGGTTGCTTGCTGGCCTCCGTGCTGAGCAATCAGTGCACTTTGGAAGGGGGAAGATAGACATTTGAAAGAGAGAAGAAAGGAAGGGAAATGCTCCGGATCTGGGTATACCTGTCGTGGGCACACAAGGCGCCCTGAGTGTTGTTAACATCAGCAGTTTAGAGCCAAGGGGCAGCGATATTGCCCCCGCGGCTCTGAAATCTGAGACCTTGAAGCTTTGGAAGAGGGAAAAAGCACCAAACAGCAGAGTTTAGGAGATGAGTCAGCTTTGGAGCAGGGACCCACTCTGCCGCTGCCCCCCCGTGGCTAAGGTGGCCCTGAATGACTGCCTCAAACACATGCCCCTGTTCCTGTTCCCGGCAGAGGCTCTGCTGCTTACAGAGGGGGCCTGATGGAGTTCATTATTTTCCCTCTGGGAGTGGGCTCCTGGGTCTGGGGTGGGGGCTGTTCGGAGATGTTTAGAAATGGTAAGGCTGGCAGGCGACTGCTTGCTTGGCAGAGAGGCCTATTCACCCCACTCCTTTCCTTGGGCGAGAGATTGGTGCACCCAAGACAGGAATGCAGGTCTTGAGGTGACACACGTGGGGACCCAAATCGCCCTTGAGCTGTGTGTGCTCTCATGTGGCTTCCTTCCTACTTCATGCAGGGCCCACCTGCAGCTCAGGTCTTCTCTGCAGATCCCAGAGATGATGAATGCCCTCAAAGTGAATCTCATTTGAGTACTGAACTACAGTTACCTTTAAAAAAAATCAGATTTGGCGGGGGTCAGGGGGGGATGGGGGGGAGGCGCCTGGGTGGCTCAGTCGGTTGAGTATCTGGCTATTGATTTTGGATCCGAGTCGTGAGATCGAGCCCCACGTCAAGCTCTGTGCTCAGCGGGAGTCTGCCTGAGATTCTCTCTCTCCTTCTCCCTCTGCCCCTTCTCCCCTCTAAAATAAATAGAGGGCGCCTGGGTGGCTCAGTTGGTTAAGCGACTGCCTTCGGCTCGGGTCATGATCCTGGAGTCCCGGGATCGAGTCCCGCATCGGGCTCCCTGCTCAGCGGGGGGTCTGCTTCTCCCTCTGCCCTCTTCCCTCTCGTGCTCTGTCTCCCATTCTCTCTCAAATAAATAAATAAATAAATAAAATCTTAAAAAAAAAAATAAATAGATAAATCTTAAAGAAAAATCAGATTGGTTTCTCCATTGCTCCAAGCCTTTTTCCCACTGCTCTCGGTCTCCTAAGACGAGGGAGAAAGGCATCTGTGCTGCTAGATGTGTGTGGGGGGGGGCCACTCCTATTTCAGAAACGCCCTAGTTCTGATGCTCAGCTTTGAGGGATGAGCAGTTCCAAGTCTGGCATGTTCTACTGTACAGAGCCCTCTGTATCACGCCTCAAGTACTCCCAAAGGATGCACAAGCTGCCCCCTTCAGGAAGCTCCTTGAAACGCAGTCAATTCTGGGAGCCGAGGCTGCCGCACAGAGGAATTAACAGGGCACAGAGCTGCAGACACCAAGTTGGGAGTCTGCCCTGCAGGGTGCAGAGCATCTCAGGTGCCCCTGCCCGGAGAGGCACCCCATGGAGACAGAGTTTAGGTACAGAGTGCAAAGCTCGGGGAGCCATCAGCTGGGGGAGGTGGTCCGTCTTTTAGTCCTTGCCCTGAAATCCCTGAGATTTGCGGGGACGCCCTCCTGCCCACGGCCCAGCCGGCAGGGAGCGTGCGGGACCCTCGTTATTGCCGCCGCGGAGGAAGTTAGACAGACCGCACGTTTTAGTACAAGTGGTTTATTTCTTCCCAGGCGAGGGCGCACATGTATCAAGCAGAGCCCACCTGGCTCCTTCAGGGACCACCCAAAGGATTCTAGTTTAGTTTACATGCATTAAAAACAACGCTACGGTTGCCAACAACGAAATGTTAAGAAGCAACATCTTGACATCGCGGGGTTCCTATCTGCATGCGACGTGGCCATACACAGACGTGTTTATGGTACACGGTACTTCTAGGTTAACACAGGTGAGGCAAGAGTCCGGGCTGCCGTGGGGCCCTGTTCTGTCATAGAGGCTTGGCTGGGCGCCGAGAGTCACTCTGCTGTCAGCGTTCTGATGGGAAAGGAGCTCTTCGAAAACGGAAACGGAGCCCTTGTTCCCAGCCAGGTCACCCCGTGTCCCTGGCTTTGGGTGTGCAAGGCTGCGGGGGGATCAGTGTTGTGCATTCTGAGTTGACAGGAGATAAGAAGCACCAGAGACCCTAACCCTGGATCCTCAGCAGGCAGGATGGTGGGTCACTATTTCCTCCTGGCCAACAAGCTCCTTCTCACCGAGCACGTGCAGCTCAGGGGCCCAGGACAAGGGGATGGGTACAGGGTTGGGGGGACGAGGGAAGAGGCCTGTCTCAGGTCAAGACATGACCCCCCCGCTTTGCCAAAACCTTTAAGACAAACTTGCTTGCAGACAAAAGGGAGAGGCAGTTCACCTGGGCAGTCCCCAGAACAGGGGAGTGTGTTCAGTTGTCCCTCTCAGCTTCTTTTCTGTCTTAAAGGGCCTCCCTCCTTGAATGGGATGAACCCACATCCCCATCAAGCAGCAGCTTGGGACCGCAGGTCTCACTGACCTGTTCCTTGTTTAAAAATCCTCTCTTCCTCCAGATCCTGAAAGAACTGGCTGATGCCAGCAAAATCTGCAGAAGAATGGGATACAACCCAGGGGGAAGGCATGAGCCCCAAATCTCTTGTAAAAACCGGATGTGCTCTGAGTTTCAATTCTTTGGATAATCAAAACATTTAAAACACTTGGGGTGGGGGAGAGTTAGTGTTGCTTTCAAAGTGTCTATTAATACCTGAGACTGTCCCTATCTGTAGTGAACCAACTCACAGCATCGATTCTGGGATGGAGGAGAGGCAGTGGAGAGTGGCAGAAGGCGGGTGGACCGTGGTAGCTGTCACCCACGTTCCCGCTGGGTCCCCCTGCGGAAAGCCTGCCGGGGATGCAGCTGGGGCCCCCCCAGCCCTGGGGCCACCCCCTGCACGGCTCTCCAACACCTTCAACATGGCCGAGCACCCAGGGGTACTGCCGGTGAAGACAGGAGGGCAGAAGCGGGAGAGGCTGTTCCGAGTCATGGTTCTTGTCTGCCTGGGCCTTGGGTCAGGAATCTCAGCCGAGCTCAGGTGGATTCTCCCTGAATCGCGGATGCCCCGCCGCAAGCACAGCGGCCTGCCAACCCCGTGGCCCTGCACCCAGCCTCCAGGCGCCTTTGGTTTCTATTAAAGAAATGCAGCTTGTGCTGGAGTTCGTTAAAAACCAAAACGGATCAAGGAGGCAGGAACCTCTGCAGAAAGTGTGTTAGGCTGGAAACTCATTCCCGTAGTGTCTCAGGTGCTCGTCCGCCACGGACAGGTAGGTGGCCCTCATGCTGGGAGAATACTGTGGGAGAGAGGAGGAGGGGTACGGTCAGAACAGGGTCACACGGTACAGTTAAACTGGACGCTGTGCTCGCAAAGGTGCGGGAGCTTCTTGGGGAGTGTGAGCGGGGCCAGTCTTTGTCACAGGCATTGTGGGGACACTAGAGTGCTTGGGCAGGCTTCGTTGTTGGCGATGCCCCGAATCCTGGGGCCATCAGGACGCCTGGCCCCCAGCGTCAAATGCAAGACGCACACACAGACCAGTCACCCTCCCCCTACCATGGCTGCTATGTCCAGCCCAGGGCACACCGACACCAGGGACAGCATCAGGGCGCACCAAGGCACTGGGGAGCCCGCCTTGTGGGTAGGTTGACGGCACAGTCCCCTAGATTCAGAGATCCACGTTCAAATCCCAGTTATGCATCTTACTCATCCCATGACCTTGGCTAAGGCTTTCCAACCTCTGCGAGCCTCAGCTCCCCCATCTGCAAAAGGGACCCAAGAGCCGTCGGCAGTTACAGTGAGAGGATGGGTTGAATACTACCAGACAGGCGAGACCCCTCACTCGGCGGTTCTCAAACTTGGCTGTGCATTACAAACACCTGGGAGTCTAAAAAAAAAAAAAAAATCCTGATGCCCGGGACATACCCAGCAGTATTTTTTTTACTGAGGTAAAACCCACATCACATAAAATCCAGCATCTTAAAGGGCCACCAGCATTTTTTTTTTAAAGCTCTTCCAAATGCAGCCAAGTCGGAGAAGCAGTGACCAGACGCAAAGTAAGTTCTCAACAGATGTTAACTAGCTGCCACCTGAAGCAGGAAGACAGGACGCCCCACATTACCGCTCTCATATCCCAGGACCTGCTTCTGCATTTCTTTCTTTTTCTTTTTTTTAAAGATTTTAATTTATTTGACAGAGAGAGCGAGGGAGCACAAGCAGTAGAGGGAGGGAGAAGCAGGCTCCTCGCCGAGCAGGGAGCCTGATTTGGGGCTCGATCCCAGGACCCTGGGATCATGACCTGAGCCAAAGGCAGATGCTTAACCATCTGAGCTACCCAGGAGCCCCTGCTTCTGCATTTCAAACGGGCTCCAGATGCTGCTGGTCTGCTGACTTGGAATAGCAGGGTTCAGCAGGACCCTGAGTTGTCTCCTGGCTCCAGGGAAGGTTTGGGGGTTCAGGTCCAGGCCGTTCACACCAGAGGGGGAACATGTGCTCCCAGCTGGTGGGAGCTCGGGGGTGGAGGTGGGTGCTAAACTCTCTAACCCAGCAGTTCTTAACCAGGGGTGATTTTGTTCTCCAGGGACATTTGGCAATGTCCGAAGGCATTTTTGGTTATCACAACTGGGGGGTAGGGAGGGGGGAGTTACCAGTATCAAGGGGGTAGAGGCCAGGGATACAGCTAAACATCTCATGGTGCCCAGGACAGCCCCCTCTTCCAGAATGACCCAGCCCAAGAATAGTGTGGAGGGTGAGGAAGCCCGCGTCAGACCCGAGGTTCGCCATGGCGCTTCCCGGACCTGCAGCCTCAGCTTTACTGTGGATGCGTTAGAAAGGCAAATCCCCCACCCAGTCAGAAAGGTGGGGGGGGGGTGGTGAAGCAGATGCCTGTGTTCCAGCAAGTCCTCCAGGTGATTCCGATGCACACCCGCACGTGAGCATCTCCTTAAAGCACTATTTCCCCAACTTCCTTGATGAAGGAGGATCCCCTGGCTGCTCGATATGCTGAGAACTTCCCAGGCGCCTTCCCGGGATCGTCCACTTCAGGGAGTACGGAGTGAAGTCCTGGTATTGGTATTTTTAACAATTGTCTGGGTCATTTTTGTCTGTCAAGTCTAGGACATGGTGCCTGAGAGGACACAAGGGGTTCCTCGAAGGTTGAGCTGGGTGAAGGCACGTTTCCAGCCAATGGGACAGGCCATCCATTCCGACTGCCTTGCATGCTATCACCCCCCATGGTGAAATCCCAGTCTGTTCCAGAGATGGGGCTGGCAGAGGGAGCGATCCATCCAAACGTCACACTTGCCACTCACCCAGTACAGAGCAGGTGCAGGGGGAGCGTGGGGAGCGGCCAGCCATGCTGTCTATTGGGGTGGATGTCCACAGCCTCATGCTGGGGGTTCCTTGGAAAGCAGCCACCTGCCAATGCCTCTTCTCGCCCCTTGCACGGAAGGAGGTTGCGGGGGGCGGGGGGGTCCGCCCTGGGGCAGGTAGAGCTGGGTGGGGCAGGGCAGCCAACTCGGCCAAAGCAGTGAGAGTCCTGGGCAGGTCTTAACTCCAGGGAGAAAAGTGACCTCTGTCCTTGAGCCTCTCAAATAAAGTCAGCTCTTGATGATCTCTGCTAATGGCAAGGAGAGTGGCCTGGGTCTTTCAGAACAGAAGGTAATCCCAAAACCATTTTTATTTGGCATCACAGTGCACAGAGTAATTCTTCATTCACAGCAGCCAGATTTCCCCCTCATTATGTTTTGCTCAGATTATTATTAAAATCAATCTGCATTCCTGGGTCTATAGCAGCTAGGGGGAGGAAAAGGGGCCCAGGAGGCTTCTGGGTAGAGAAAGCTGGGTTGGGATTTAAGAGGTGCCTACTCGGAACGTTGGCTCCGACCAGCCCCCTGTCCCTTCCTTAGGACCCCAGGAAGCGAGGGCTAGGTCTGGGTCTAGGGCTGTGCATAAAAGGATAGCAGGTGAGGCGCTCTGGGCGAAAAGAGCAAGGTGGGGTGATGGCGGGAAAGATGGGGGACTTGTCAACCACGGCGCTGTGGACATTTGGGGCTGGATCATTCTTTGTGGTCGGGCTGTCCTGTGTGCGGTAAGATGCTGAGCAGCATTCCTGGCCCCCGCCCACTAGATGCCCGTAGCACCTGCCCCCCAGTTGTGACAACCAAAAATGCCTACAGACAGGCTAAGTGTCATCTGGGGGCAAAAGTGCCCTTGAGTGAGAACCCCGCTCAAAGGTGTGGCTCAAGTACCACCTGCTGCACAGGACCTCCTCAGACCCCACAGCGCAGCAGGGACAGCTCCCCCCTCCAGGTCCCAAAGCACTTATTACAGGAGCCGCTTTCTTGAACTCCCCCCCACCGCCCCCGCCCCGGCAGGTTGCGCCCTTGCTGAAGACGGGGGCTAGGTCTCCGCCTCTTTCCCCAGAAGCACCATCTGTGTTTGGGGCTGACTCACTGGATGTGCCTGCCTGGTTCTCAGGGCCCAGGCATGTGTCATCGACCCCGTGTCCTGGAGTCCCCAGTGCTTCTAGTTCAGCAGCAGGATGGCCCCTTCCAAACCCCCTGAATTCAAACGCCTTGTCCAGTCAGGGGGAAGCAGGGGCGCCCTCCCCGATAGACAATTGGCTCCAGAACTCTGCTGCGTACCCATCCCCATCGCAGACTTCTGACCTTGTTTTCCAACCCCCGTGTCCATTTCATATAAATACGGTAGCTTGTGGAGAAGGTGGGTGGGAGAAGGGGGTAAAATAAGCAGCTCCCTCTTAGAGCACCTGCGCCCACCCCCCCCACATTTACAGTGACTGAGATCCCAACGCTCGCCACCATTGTGAGGTGTGTGCTGTCACCATCCCCATTCCACAGGTGGGAAAACTGAGGCACACAGAGGTGAAGTGCTTGTCCAAGGTCACAGAGGTCATAAGCCATGAGCTGGGTGTGAACCCAGTCATTTGGCACAGGAGTCTGTGTCCTTGAACTCCACAGTTGACTGTCTCTACTTGCAGCAATGTCCTCTGGGAGAGGACAGAGCCTTTTTCTCTCCGACGCGACCCCCTCACGCCACCGGCTCCTGCCCTGACACAGCGTCTCGGTTCCCCGGCTGGAGGCGGCCGTGGGCACGTTCCTAGCGATGGCAAGAGCTGAGCGGGTTTGAGGAAGGCTGGTGTCCCAGCCACCACTGGGGCTCCAGCCCGAAGCCCAGGGTGAAGGGGTTAACACCGTCGAAAACCCAACAACTTCCCTGGAGCAAAAAGGGATGCTCTCTCTTCTTAGATTATTTACTTTAGCAAACTTATCACTGTAAACCATTTCTCGGTCCCTTTGAGATGTATACAAACGTTTTTAAGGCTAAATCGGGCTCTGCCAGCTTTACCATCCAGGAATGTTCTCGTAAGGGTCTGGGAGGCATCTCACTGGAAGGGAGGCATCAAGAAGGACTGCCCCCATCACTGTGGCAACTGGGGACACCCTAATTAGCACGGACTTACGATGGCCTGGTGTGACAAAGGTGCTGGGTCTTGCTTGGGGACAGGCGTGCCCTGGGGTGAGCTTTCTGTCTCTGCAATGCCTTTAGCGGACTGCCCATGATGTGTGCGGCAATCTGGTCCAGTAATAGGACCGTATCATTTTTTTCTACCTTTGTGGAGGGGATTCACTGGATCGGCAGGAGGTCTTATCTTTTTAATCATTCCTCTACAAGGGCCACAGCTGTGATTTTGCCCGGAGAGCCCAAGTTACCGTGGGAGGAGGGGAGCCTCTTCCAATGAGGGGCACGTTCTCGTAGCGTGGGTTCCCGCCGAAGAGCATGGCCTGGTTCCTGCAGGGGTGGAGGGGAGAGCTCAGGAGGGGGAGGCGTGGGGGTGGGGGCGGGGGTGCTCGGGTTTCTACAGGAGGGGCCCGTGGGTGTGCATGTGCGAGCAGGGGGATGCAAACGGACCATGGGAGGGAGCGCGAGCGGGAATATCAGGGAAAGAGCGCTTGGGGAGGCCCAGGGGAGAAGCAGCGGATGGGGTGCCAGGTGCCAGGAGCAGCGTGGCCTGGAGAAATGCAGCTCCTGGGCCCTGCGATCTGCTCTGAGGGTCTGTGGCTGTGATGGGGGGACCGCTGCTGGCCTTTGATGTCTTCCTCCCAACCGGGCTCCCTGGACCCAAAGGTGCTATCCTCGAATCTAGCTCCCCGAGGGCTAGGCGGGGCGGCGCTGCCCCAGCTGCGATGTGTGGGGGCAGGTGGGGGGGGAGGCCCGGGGAGCCCCCACCGTACATGTACTCCGAGACCGGGGCATTGGAGATGGTCTGAGCCGGGGGCTGCAGGCTGGTTTGGCTGCCCAGGCCGCTGCTGTAGCTGCAGAAGCTGCGGAGCTGCCCCCGGGGCGGGTTGTGGGTGGCGATGCGTCGGGCTTGGGGGTTGAAAGGGTCATCACTGTCGATGTCATCATAGTCTCTGTCCCTAGAACAACACACAGGACACAGCCGGCTGTGAGGGCTGAGGCTCGGAGGCCGAGCGATCCTGGCCTGCTTCCCAGTCTTTGCTCCCAGGACTCTTCTCTGGCCACGTGTCCCCTTCAGGTTCCTGTAAAACACGGTCCTCTGCCCTGCCTCACACAGATCACTCCACCAGTTCCCAACTCATGCCCACCTCCTCCAAGCAGCCCACCATGCTGACCCCGTCAAATGGACCCTCCCTGCTCTGCTTCCTTTTGTCGGATCTATCCATAGGCACTGAAATACCATCTCATTTCTACCTCCTCAATGAGAGTGTAGGTGTCCTGCTAACAGTGTTACAGGCTATCCTTCTTCGTATTCTGGGGGTGCCCCTCCAGCACCCAGAGCCCTCATTATCTCACACCTCAAAGTCCTACAGAGGAAGAGATGACAAGCAAGGGATGCCAGGTTGCGGTATGACAATGTTACCATCCTCAGGAACGCTCCTGCCCCGGCCCCTTGGAACCTCCTTTTGGGAGTCTGTCTGGACTCTCAGGGATGCTTCTGCAGCAATCCAGCCAGCCTGTTGGGGCTGAATGCCCGGGCCCCCTGCTGCCATCGTTCGCCCCAGATCATCAGCTCCAGGCTCAATCTCAGAGCAGAGGTTCCTGCATGCTCCCCCAGGAAGCCCCTGGGCAGCCCACCTGGTAGTAAAGTGCTTCCAGGCCCTCGGCCCAGCGCAGATCATGGTGGAGAAGGCCAGGGCGGCCAGGAGGGAGAAGAGGCCGAGGTACAGCAAGCCCTCGATGCCATCATAGCAGATGCCAGCAAGGGCGTCCAGGTAGTCCTACAGGAGGAGGAGGGACACGTAGCTGGAAGGCAGGTTGGGGCACAGCCTGGGGTCTGAGCGCGTCTCGGGTAGCCCGTCTCCTTGAGCCTGGGCCTGGGATCGCCTACTTTTCCCCATCCCTGGCACTTTGTACAGCCTGTTAAGGGTCCACACTCTGGGGCCCAACAGAAGGGGCTTCTTGGGTTCACTCCATAAGCAGGTGCTGACCACCTACTGTGTGCTAGGCATGCGACGGTTGCTCTGAGCGAGACAGACACAGCTGCAGGGTTGGGGGGCCAGGAGACAGGGGACATTTAATCTAAGACCAGCATGGCAAGAAGGAGTGGATTGTGTCTTGAGCAGATGAAGGAAGGGGACAAGCGGGGCATGTTCAGGAGAGAAAAAAAGCGAGCAGGAGACAGGATGGAGTGGTGTCAGGTCACGCTAGGCCTTGCAGGCATGTGAGGAGTTTGCATTTGATCAGAAGGTGGTGGGATGTGATGGAAGGGATGTGACCCAACTCACTTCTACAATGATCACTATGGTCGCTGTGAATGAAAGGTCATGGGAGGTTAAGGGGGCGAGAAAGAAGGAGGGGGCAGTCAGGAGGCCACGGCTGTCACTCAGGGGAGCAGGGTTATGCTTGGATCATGGCAAAAGTGGGGAAGGAGAGAGAAGTGGATGGATTCAGGATACATTTGAGAGTCCAGATGCTAGGATTTGCTGAGGGATTGGATGTGGGTGGTGCGGGAGGGAGAGAGGGGTACATGTTCTTGGCTCTGAAGTCAGAGTGCCAGGGTCCAAAGCCAAGCCCTTGACTTGAGGGCTCTGGAAACTTCAGTGAGCTACTTTATAGATCTATAGATATATACCTATATAAATATCTATCTATCTATCTATCTATCTATCTATCTATCTATCTATATCTATCCATCCATACATGCACAGTTTCCTTACCTTTAAAATTGCCCATGAAATAACATGTATTTCATGATAATAACTGTGACAACTAATGATATGATGGATACAAACTGCACAGAACAAGGGTGAGCACTTGTTCTCAACAAACGGCAGCTGGGATCATCATATGACCCTTCATGCTAGATCCGTATGGGACATGAGAAGTGTCCACATGCACTGGCTTACTGCTTGCCGGGGGTGGTGCACATACTCCCAGAATGTTCCCTGCATTTGAGGCTGTCTGGTATTCCAAGTGCTTGGAGAGGTGACCCTGGCAATAAGCGGGGGATATCCACTTGCAGCCAGGGAGATGGACGGGTTGACCAGATGGCCGGGAGTCTGGACACTGGAGAATAGCCTTTCTCCTTTAGGTCAGGATCCCCCAACGTTCTAGAGCTAACCTGATCCAATCCTCCTACCCCCATCCCCTGGAACCTTTCACTGGCTCTCACTGTCTTAACTACTTGGGAGAATCAAGAAGCCAGACACCCTCCTGCCTTCCTGTTGTTCGGCTTCTATGTCATTCTAGGGCCCGCAGGGAGCCCCAATATCACTCTTCTCGACCCTACTGGCTGCTCTCTGGGAAAATGTGGCCTGCGGGGGTACCCACCCACCCCCCCCCGCCCCATCCTTGCTTGCCAGCCAGGCCCACCCCGGCACCTTATGCAGCCCTCGGCAATCCAGCATGGCCGTCAGCTGGTGGAGGCTGGACTCCGATGAGTTCAGCAGGAGCTGGATTCTGAGCAGGTCCTTCTGAAGCAGGAAGAGGCAAACACGCAGAGAGGCAGACAGTGAGCGGCAGGCTT